>NC_089843.1:197169570-197324570 GCF_035609145.1 Eleutherodactylus coqui | reverse complement strand
TTTCACCTGTAGCCCGGTCCGCCCAACTCCACTTCCAAGGCTTGAGGCAACACGCTCAGCCAGCACTCTGGGCGCACCCACAATGCACCCAGGCAGCTGGGAGAGTTTGTAAAACTTTCCATAGCCCCGCCCCACGCCTTCTCAACCGCGCCCAGCCTCACACCCTCAGTCCTTCCTCTTGCACCGTGCTCACGCATCCTAGGCTTGCAGAGCCTGCTGCTGCTGCTGCTACTGCAGGACTCGTCAGCTCCCTACAAAGGATGGTTAAGCCGGCGATGACACTAGAAGCAAGCACTAGTTTGTCTCTGAAGGTGCGTCGGTCGGTCGGTTGGAGGGATCTCTTCGGCCGGCCGCATTTCCAGTGGGGACGGATGGAAACTTTTTACCTAAAATAAGGGAAATTGGCTTCGGCCCCATAGGGCTTTATTGCCTTCCCCTGGGCCAGCATTAGTAGACCCTAGTAAGGAGAATATTAGAGCGGCATGGTCATCCGAAGAACTTAAAAACATACAGCAGGCCTTTTTTGCCCGCCATACATACATACATACATACATACATACATAACTACAGATTTTATATTTTTTTTACATATATACATTATATATATATACACATTATATATATATATATATATATATATATATACACACACACATACACACACACAAACAATCTTAAATCTATCTTTAATCTATATCTACAAAATCTGTAATTTAGAAATAATCCATATCTATATTCTACATAATTAATAAAGATAGATAGAAAGATAGATATAGATAGATAGATAGATAGATAGATTCACATACATGCATACATACATACATACTGTATGCAATTGAGTCAGGTGTTTGGAAGGCTGATGATGTCACTCCTTTGTGATGTCATCAATTTAGAAGCATTAATACCGGGCTTGGCAGCCATTTTAGTCAGTCTCTGCTGCAGCTGGGAGACGGGAGATGGTCTTTATTTCCACCAAGAAGCTGCGGAACTACCGGTAACTGCATCATTTTTATTTTATTCAATATAGGTTTTATTGGTTTCATGGAGGGGGGGAAACTTTTGCCTTATCTCAAAGCAATGTAAAAATAACTTTGACAATGAAACTTAATAAATCAATTTCGAGTTGAACTATATCATGTTTGTCTGTGATATTTTATAAGGTCTACAAACAGGGGAATGAGGGGAGGGTAAGGGGGGGAGTGGTAAGGGATGGTAGGTATCTATGACACGGGAGAAAGAGAAAATAAAACAAAAAAGGGGGGGGGGGGGGCGGGCTCCGGGATTGTTGTTTCTCTTTACGATTGTGGTTTAAACGTGTTACTCACATGTCCCTGTCTGTAACCACCTAGTAAATAGGGGTGAGCTCCGGGCATCTATCCATATCGCCCAGGTGTGATACAATTTATCATAGCCTGACGGCTCATCTAGAAGCCTCATTCTCTCCATACGCTCTATTTCGTGGATCAATGTTATTTTTAGTGGAGTGCATTTTTTATGCAGCACACAAGGGGGAGACAGCGGCCTACCAAAATCGAGTTGGCTGCTGCTGTGGCTTTTTTTTTTTAAAAAAAAGGTAGGTTCCGTTCTTCCATGGTGAGGAATAGGCACGGAGGTTCCGTTTTTGCCAGCTGGGGAATGCTTATAGGCAAGGCCTTATCCCTGGTGGTGCATGTAACGTCAGACCACGTTTCAGCATTCAGTCAGTCAGTGGCTGACAAACGAGCTCCATGCAAGTTTACATTAAACAGACACATTTCTTTCTTTACTGTATTGACTGCGGTCTGTAATCGAGCGGTTGAACTGTTTCTGTGTCCATGCATTGAATAAAGCAATACATCCTTGTAAAGTAGACGTCCGTTCGTTGGAGTTCTTTGCTCCCCGAGTGTTGCTCCATCTCTAAACGTTGGCCTGGATCTTCATGGACGAATACTGCCCATGCCACGTGGAGCGTGTATCTCAGCCCGCGTGGAGTGCTGCAGTCCAATGAGGTATTCCGTGCTACATAGCAAGCCTTGGGCCTGTGTGATTGGGGGTCCGCTGCTGTCTGTCCACTCTGAAGCGCGCATCCGGGGCCGGCCGCTTTTCGACTACCAGCGACTGCAGGTCACACACACAGGCTGGTTGGAATGGCCTAGCATTATCCTGATCCGGAGGTGTAACTTGAAGCTGCGGGGCCCCAGTACAAAGTCTGGAACTGGGCCCCCAAACTATAAAGCTTCATTGATAGCATTGGTTTACAATGTGGGGAAGAGAGACTTTATGGGCCCCCTGGGGCTCCGGGCCCCCTGCACATACACCCATGACCCGAATACATGGAGCATACAGACGCAGGCTGCCAGGATACGCTGTGCCTGCCCGATGTTTCCAACTTGGCTATTAGCGCAGCG
This sequence comes from Eleutherodactylus coqui, assembly GCF_035609145.1. Lineage (NCBI taxonomy): Eukaryota > Metazoa > Chordata > Amphibia > Anura > Eleutherodactylidae > Eleutherodactylus > Eleutherodactylus coqui. The sequence continues at coordinate 197,322,183 of NC_089843.1, read as the reverse complement.
GTAGGTACGAACTATAGAGTGCGGCTGCCATATGAACTGGTGTGTGTGTGTTTTGCTTCCAGTTGTACCTGTGCTGTGCACACTCTGGCAGACGCAGCTGCTCAGTGGATACAATGTTGCGAGCAGACGGGCTGAGTGTCAATCAAAGTGCTTGGGTGGTGGTAGCAGCAGCCGCCGCCACAGCTGCGCTGCACCTCTTGCTCGTCGGTTTTGTTTTTCTGCTTTTGGAAACTGTTGTAGGAAAGGGGGTGCACCGGTCCTGGAGGTACTGCAATACCAGGTCAATGTGTGGAGTGGACAGAGCAAGCTCTTTTTCCAGCTCCCTGTTCTAAAAATCCATTTAATATATGGTCCCCAGATAGGGGACGTATCAGATATTAAACTGATAAGAACAGATTTTTTTTTAAGTTGACAAACCCCGAGGGGTATTTTTATTTTAACAACAAATTTCCAGACATAGTAAAAATGCTCATATAGTACATTAAAACACATTGTACAACATATTAAAGCATACCATATAAAACATTTTAAAACTTGTCTACATATATTTACATGTTGTTAAAAATCCACATTAAAATCACATAAAAGGGCGCTTGGTGGCACTATATGATGGAGCTCCATTCCCCGATAAGCCATTTCCTCGATAAAATAGGAAAGTTTTTCCTGAATACAATATAATATTCATATAATTCGTTAAGAGCAATGGATAAAATATCTTTAACCGATAAAACCTCATGCTTAAAAACTAAAATATTTCTGGATTTCCACAGAGCTGCCTTCACTGAGTTGACCATCTTCCATGCCATAATTCTCTCAGTCCGTGTGGGGCATTCCAGACATCCATATAATACTCCTTCCAGTGTTAGTTTTTTTAGTCTTGTTATTTTCTTAAGCAACGGTAAAAACTGAGTCCATATCCTCTTTGTTAAAAAGCAAGTCCATATCAGGTGCTGTGTTGACTCTTCCTCTGTACATCCGGGTCTTGGGCATGCGGCGGTGTTCGTCAGTCCTCTACGATGCTGGAATGCCCGGCATGGAAGACAGTCGTGTATGCAGCTCCAGGCCAGATCCTTCTGTGGGTTAAAAATATGATTATTAACCAATCTCCATGTTTCTTTTGTTTTGCGCTCATTAAAATTGCTGACTTGAACATAAAAACCACTTTCCTTAAAACTCTTTATCATTAATTTAGAATTCATTAAAACCTGTGCACTTTTTCCAGTAAAATCGTATAAAACCACAATTTTCTCTAAAATCGCATAGTCTTTGGACAGATTAAAAGAATAAGGGGAGTTTAAAACCGTTTTGAACCATCCGTTCCGCCTCATAAAATAACCTGTGTTGTAGCGTAAAAAGTAAGACCATGCGTGGTTTTTAAAAAGTGCGCCTAGGCACATACTAAAATACTTTATGTATAAAAAGGCTTTTATATCGGGGAAGTCTTTACCACCCATTATTTTTGGCTTCATTACTATTTCTCTTTTTAGTTTTTCCATTTTGGAGCTCCAGAAGAAGGTAAAAACAGCTTTTACGATTTTGTTAAAAACTCTACCAGGAGGGGGGAACACTAGGCTTAAATACAATAAAATCGGTAAAATCACCATTTTTATGATTAAAACTCTCCCCTCCATGGTCAACCTTCTCATATTCCACATACATATTTTCTTGTTTATCTTTTGTGCCACCAAGTCCCAGCTGTTAAGACCTCTGTTGTCCTCGTTGAAGGAGACACCTAAAATCTGCACCGAGTCGGACACAGGAATGGGGACATCTGACAATGGCAGGCCCCCGATGTTTAAAATACTACTTTTGTTAAAATTTACCTTAAAACCCGAGGCGCAGCAATAAAACTCAATTTGTCTGGTTGCTCTCTGGATCGACAGGGTGTCCCTTCCAAGAATTGTCACATCGTCCATGTACCCCACTACTTTGGCCTCGATCCCCCCCCCACCGGGCAGGGGGATCCCACGGATCAGCTTGTCCCGTCTTATGGTGCATAGAAGAGGCTCTAGTGTGCAGATAAAAAGTAGTGGGGACAAGGGACACCCCTGCTTTACCCCGGACTTTAAAAGTACTTCCTGTGTCCTAAAACCATTGACTAAAATTCTACTTGTGCAGTTGTTGTAAAACGCTTTTAAAGACAATAAAAAACCTTCCGGTATACCCATTCTCTCTAAAACCTTAAAAAGATAAAAATGTGACACACGGTCAAAGGCTTTTTCAAAGTCGATAGTTAAAACCGCCATTTTCCCGTTCCTGGACTTTGTGTCACTAATACAATCTTTTAAGAGGTTAAGATTCTCCCATATGCTCCTCCCGGGCACCCCACAGACCTGGTTGGGGTGTACAACTTTGCTTATTACGGTCTTGAGTCTATTTGCGCATATTTTGGCCATTATCTTGTAGTCACTGTTCAGAAGGGTGACCGGTCTCCAGTTTTTGATATCAGTTTTGTCTCCTTTCTTGTATAAAAGAGACACGTCACCCTTCTTCCAGGACCCCGGGAGGGCTTTCGACATAAAAACCTCAGTAAAAAGGGAGAAAAGGTCATCCTTAAAAATACCAAAAAAGGTGACATAAAACTCTATGGGTATACCATCGGGCCCAGGCACCTTACCTGGTTTAAAACTTTTAATAGTGTCTAAAATCTCCTGTTCTGTGATGTCCCGTGATAAAATCTCACGAGAACCAGGATCTAAAACGTCAGTGATCTCCTTCAACGAGTCATTCATAAAATCACTGTCAACAGTTTTTGTATTAAAAAGATCCGCATAAAACTCATACACTTTCTTTAAAATACCCTGTATGTCCTTGGTGCCACCGAGATCATCGAGGACTGTCCGCTTGTCTCGTATTTTCTTAAAGAAGTACCTGGAGCAGGTCTCGTTCTCCTCCAGATGTTTCACTTTCGAACGGAATATGATCTCTTTTCCTCTCTGCTCCAGGCACCGGGAGATCTCTTTCTTCACCTCGATGATCTCGTGGTCCACCTCTATATCATGTTCACGGAACTTATACAGGGTCTGCAGGCGAGTATTCAGATTAGAATAAGATGTGCGTTTTGCTTTGGCCTTGGCGATCCCAACCTTGATAAAAAATGATTTGAATTTTTGTTTCATCTTCTCCCACCACTGGCTGGTGGGAGTGTTGGGATCTTTCACTCGCCTGCAGTTTCTATAAAAAGTGATAAAATCAGATAAAATCTGCGGATCTTCTAAAAGGGACACGTTAAATTTCCAGGCATTCTTACCGGCTTTTCTCTTAAAAACGGTTTCAACTTTAAAATATAAAAGCTTGTGATCAGAAAACACGTTAGTAAAAGAATCACATCTAAAAGGCAGTATTTGATAAGAACAAAACATAAAATCTATCCTGGAGCTGCAGATCTTGTTGCTCCAGGTGACGCCGGCTTCCTCTGATGCATTGGGGTTGCATGTTTTAAAAGCATCAGTAAGTTTGGCGTCTAAAATCACGTTGCTTAGTAAAGCAGAGGTCTTGTCATAATTTCTACTTACTGATCTGGAAAGCCGGCGTTCCCCCTTTAAAATGCAATTAAAATCCCCCGCTAAAATAAGAGGATCAGAATCGCTAATAAAAAGAGGTAAAATCTCTAGCATTTCTGCACGTTCGTTCTTATCTGCTGATCCGTAAAAGTTTAAAAACTGCCATTTTATACCATTAATAAAAGCCTTGACCAATAAAATTCTGCCTGGTAAAATTTCGTTAATAGTATCAATTAAAACGTTCCCTTTAAAAAGAATGGCGACCCCCGCCGATCTGGTCTCGTTAGAGCCGGACCAGACCGACGGTCCATGTACCCAGTCCTCTTGGTATTTTTTATACTGGGCCCTATGCGGGATCCCGCACTCCTGCAGGAAGAAAACGGAGGCAGCAAAAATTGTCAGATAGCTGAAGAGGGCGACCCTCCTCACGTGGCTCTCGATGCTTCTGACATTAAAAGTGAGTCCCGATAGAGCAGCCATTGGAGACTAGGTGATAACGAGGGTCTTCTCTTAGAAGTCTCCGGGCAAGCCAAAGACCTCGCTGGCACTCTCGCACCCCCCCGCATCCGAATCCATCGTAAGCGGGGATGCTGGAGAGGAACCTACCTCACTAAGTGGACCCCCTACGGTGCCCGAGAGAGGGATCTGCGTGAGATCCCATATCGCCTGTATTCCCTCCGGAATCTCCAAGGGGGCTAGCAGGCCAGCTCCCGTCTCCATCTCTTCCCCTTCTGTCGGGGTGGGTACTCGGCTCGTTCCTGATCCACCACTCTCGGAGGTGGCACCCCCCGCCCCCTCCTGCCGAGGAGGGGGAGGGGCCTTCTGCGATGACACCGCAGTGGGTACTTTCTCCGGGTCCTCCGGCTCCGCCGGGATCTCCGGAGTTCCCCCCTGCACCACCTCCGAGTATAACCTTCCGCCCGAGCCTTTCCTCCTTTTGTTTGCTGCCGCTGCCGCCGTGCCCCCCGGGTCCTCCGCCTCAGGCACCGCTTGAGCGGGCATCTTGGGAGGGTCTGGACCGGCTTCCTTGGCCCTACTACCTCCACCGGTTTCCCGGGAGGGAGAGCCTGTCCGCCGATCACTCACCCTCCGCTTGATGCTCCGCTGCTCCAAACCGTCCTTCTTGGGGGGTCCACTGGAGACCTCCATCTCCTCAGGTTCCTCTCCCTGGGGGGGTGTTGTTCGGTTCTCTGGCTGCCCTGGCCGCTCCTCGGGTCCGGGCCGCCCTTGCTGCTCCGCTTTCTGTGCTCTGTGGGGACAAGACGTGTAGAGGTGACCAACACCGCCGCAAAAAAAGCACCCTTTTCCTTTCTTATATTGACTCGTTTCATGGTCTGTGCCCCCACATTTCTTGCATGTACTTGCGCAATTTTCTTTTTGGTGACCGTATTGTGAGCAAATCCTGCAGAAGTCAGGCATTCCCGCAAAGTACAGGTCGCCATTCACTTTCCCCAATTTAAAACGCGCGGGCTGTAAGATCACTCCCCCGGGCCGACTGGGGTCACTTACACACGTGGCCTGGAATCGCCATTTTGAGGTCCAAATACCAAACTCGTTCATAATCTTTCCCATACATCTGACGGATTTGAAATAACGTAGTAGGAAGTCCTCGACCTCTTTAACGTCAATGTAGGGAGAATACATCTTAATCACTACGAGTTTAGTGATGTCAAGGACGTGCTCGACTAGCAAGACACCCTCAAGCCTCGGATCTTTTTTCTCGGGAATCGCTGCCACTACGTCACGGAAGATGCCATTTTCGGTAAAAGTTACGTCATAGATCCGACGCTTGGGGTAATCTTGTATCGCTAGTATTTCGCGTTTCTGCACGTTAAAAGCTCCTTTAAGCACGTCCTCGACCACATACTTCAAGCCACGTGTGTCCGCACTGTCCAAAAAAGAGACACGTATCGTGTTCTTAATCCGCGCATAAGCCGGTATGTCGTGTGGGCCCTCGCCCATTTTAGAAATCGTCGTGATCACAAGACCGCTCTTGTGATGTCCAACTAGGTGGGTGCCCTCCTCTGGCCCGGAGACCAGAAGAGGCCGGGGGATCGCGACTCGTTTACCCTGGGACTAATCCCTCTCCCCAATAGCAGCAGGCGGGTGAAGCCCACCGGAGTGGGCGATCCCGCCAGGCAGAGGAGAGGGGTACCCGAGTTACCTCCTGACTAAGACCGCCTGTACCAGGTACACTTGATCTTAGCCAAAAGGCCGAGAAGCGATAACCCGTAACGGGTTTCACCTGTAGCCCGGTCCGCCCAACTCCACTTCCAAGGCTTGAGGCAACACGCTCAGCCAGCACTCTGGGCGCACCCACAATGCACCCAGGCAGCTGGGAGAGTTTGTAAAACTTTCCATAGCCCCGCCCCACGCCTTCTCAACCGCGCCCAGCCTCACACCCTCAGTCCTTCCTCTTGCACCGTGCTCACGCATCCTAGGCTTGCAGAGCCTGCTGCTGCTGCTGCTACTGCAGGACTCATCAGCTCCCTAAAAAGGATGGTTAAGCCGGCGATGACACTAGAAGCAAGCACTAGTTTGTCTCTGAAGGTGCGTCGGTCGGTCGGTTGGAGGGATCTCTTCGGCCGGCCGCATTTCCAGTGGGGACGGATGGAAACTTTTTACCTAAAATAAGGGAAATTGGCTTCGGCCCCATAGGGCTTTATTGCCTTCCCCTGGGCCAGCATTAGTAGACCCTAGTAAGGAGAATATTAGAGCGGCATGGTCATCCGAAGAACTTAAAAACATACAGCAGGCCTTTTTTGCCCGCCATACATACATAACTACAGATTTTATATTTTTTTTTACATATATACATTATATATATACACACATTATATATATATATATACAAACATACATACATATACACACACACACACACACAATCTTAAATCTATCTTTAATCTATATCTACAAAATCTGTAATTTAGAAATAATCCATATCTATATTCTACATAATTAATAAAGATAGATAGATAGACTCACATACATACATACATACATACATACTGTATGCAATTGAGCCAGGTGTTTGGAAGGCTGACGATGTCACTCCTTTGTGATGTCATGAGCCAGGTGTATGGCAGGCTGATCTCACTCCATTGTGATGTCATCAATTTAGAAGCATTAATACCGGGCTTGGCAGCCATTTTAGTCAGTCTCTGCTGCAGCTGGGAGACGGGAGATGGTCTTTATTTCCACCAAGAAGCTGCAGAACTACCGGTAACTGCATCATTTTTATTTTATTCAATATAGGTTTTATTGGTTTCATGGAGGGGGGGAAACTTTTGCCTTATCTCAAAGCAATGTAAAAATAACTTTGACAATGAAACTTAATAAATCAATTTCGAGTTGAACTATATCATGTTTGTCTGTGATATTTTATAAGGTCTACAAACAGGGGAATGAGGGGAGGGTAAGGGGGGGGGAGTGGTAAGGGAGGGTAGGTATCTATGACACGGGAGAAAGAGAAAATAAAACAAAAGGGGGGGGGGGCTCCGGAATTGTTGTTTCTCTTTACGATTGTGGTTTAAACGTGTTACTCACATGCCCCTGTCTGTAACCACTTGGTAAATAGGGGTGAGCTCCAGGCATCTATGCATATCGCCCAGGTGTGATCCAATTTATCATAGCCTGACGGCTCATCTAGAAGCCTCATTCTCTCCATACGCTCTATTTCGTGGATCATTGTTATTTTTAGTGGAGTGCATTTTTTATGCAGCACACAAGGGGGAGACAGCGGCCTACCAAAATCTAGTTGGCTGCTGCTGTGGCTTTCTTTTTTTAAAAAAAAGGTAGGTTCCGTTCTTCCATGGTGAGGAATAGGCAGGGAGGTTCCGTTTTTGCCAGCTGGGGAATGCTTATAGGCAAGGCCTTATCCCTGGTGGTGCATGTAACGTCAGACCACGTTTTAGACATGCAGCAGCAGCATTCAGTCAGTGGCTGACAAACGAGCTCTATGCAAGTTTACATTAAACAGACACATTTCTTTCTTTACTGTATTGACTGCGGTCTGTAATCGAGCGGTTGAACTGTTTCTGTGTCCATGCATTGAATAAAGCAATACATCCTTGTAAAGTAGACGTCCGTTCGTTGGAGTTCTTTGCTCCCCGAGTGTTGCTCCATCTCTAAACGTTGGCCTGGATCTTCATGGACGAATACTGCCCATCCCACGTGGAGCGTGTATCTCAGCCCGCGTGGAGTGCTGCAGTCCAATGAGGTATTCCGTGCTACATAGCAAGCCTTGGGCCTGTGTGATTGGGGGTCCGCTGCTGTCTGTCCACTCTGAAGCGCGCATCCGGGGCCGGCCGCTTTTCGACTACCAGCGACTGCAGGTCACACACACAGGCTGGTTGGAATGGCCTAGCATTATCCTGATCCGGAGGTGTAACTTGAAGCTGCGGGGCCCCAGTACAAAGTCTGGAACTGGGCCCCCAAACTACAAAGCTTCATTGATAGCATTGGTTTACAATGTGGGGAAGAGAGACTTTATGGGCCCGCTGGGGCTCCGGGCCCCCTGCACATACACCCATGACCCGAATACGTGGAGCATACAGACGCAGGCTGCCAGGATACGCTGTGCCGGCCCGATGTTTCCAACTTGGCTATTAGCGCAGCGGTAGGTACGACTATAGAGTGCGGCTGCCATATGAACTGGTGTGTGTGTGTGTGTGTGTGTTGTTTTGCTTCCAGTTGTACCTGTGCTGTGCACACTCTGGCAGACGCAGCTGCTCAGTGGATACAATGTTGCGAGCAGACGGGCTGAGTGTCAATCAAAGTGCTTGGGTGGTGGTAGCAGCAGCCGCCGCCACAGCTGCGCTGCACCTCTTGCTCGTCGGTTTTGTTTTTCTGCTTTTGGAAACTGTTGTAGGAAAGGGGGTGCACCGGTCCTGGAGGTACTGCAATACCAGGTCAATGCGTGGAGTGGACAGAGCAAGCTCTTTTTCCAGCTCCCTGTTCTAAAAATCCATTTAATATATGGTCCCCAGATAGGGGACGTATCAGATATTAAACTGATAAGAACAGATTTTTTTTTTAAGTTGACAAACCCTCCACAAGGGGGGGGTGTTTTTATTTGCACAACATATATTTACATAGACGCTTTAAAAATGCTTATCAATAGTACATTAAAACATATTAATAACACATTAAAACATACCATTTAAAACATTCGTCTACATAATATACGTTAAAAAATCCAGAACAAATTAAAAATCACATAAAAGGGCACTTGGTGGCATCAGATTATGGAGCTCCATTCTGCTAAAAGCCATTTTCTTGCTAAAACAGGAAAATTTTTCTTGTCTACTAAAAAGTACTGGTGCATCTCATTAAGAGTAATTGATAAAATGTCCTTCACAGATAAAGCTTCATGTTTAAAAACTAGAATATTTCTGGTTTTCCATAGAGCTGCTTTGACCGAATTGACCATCTTCCATGCCATAATTCTTTGAGTCTGTGTGGGGCATTCCAGGCATCCATATAAAACGGCATCCAATGTAAGTCTCTTAAGTCCGGTAATCTTTCTCATGAGCGGCAATATTTTAGTCCATACTTTCTTGGCGATAAAACAAGTCCATATAAGATGTAGTGTTGTCTCTTCTCCTGGGCATCCGGGTCTTGGGCATGCGGCAGTGTTGGTCAAACCTCTACGATGCTGGAATGCCCGGCATGGAAGACAGTCATGGACGCAGCTCCAGGCCAGATCTTTCTGTGAATTAAAAATATAGTGGTTAACCATCATCCAGGTCTCTTTACTCTTTTTTTCGTTAAAATTACTGACTTGTACATAAAAACCACTTTCTTTTATGGTTTTTAAAATGACTTTACTATTCATTAAAATTTGCGCACTTTTGCCAGTAAAATTATATAAAATCACTATTTTTTCTAAAATCTTATACTCATGGGGCAAGTTAAAAGAATAAGGGGAATTTAAAACCGTGTGGAACCATCCATTCCTCCTCATAAAATAGCCAGTGTTGTATCGTAAAAAATAAGACCAATAGTGATTTTTAAAAAGAGCACCAATACACAAACTAAAATACTTCGTATATAAAAAGGCTTTAAAATCAGGGAAATCTTTTCCTCCCATCTCCTTCGGCTTCATTACGATTTCCCTGCTGAGTTTTTCCATCTTGGAGCTCCATAAGAATGTGAAGCATGCCTTTACAATTTTATTAAAAACTCTGCCAGGAGGGGGAAACACTAAGCTTAAATACAGTAAAATGGGTAAAATCACGGCTTTTGTGACTAAAACCCTCCCCTCCATGGTCAGCTGCCGCATGCTCCACATACAAATTTTCTTATTGACTTTCTGTGCCACCAAGTCCCAACTATTAAGACCTCTGTTGTCCTCGTTGAAGGAGACACCTAAAATTTGCACTGAGTCGGACACAGGGATGGGGACATCTGACAATGGCAGGTCCCCGATGTTTAAAATGCTACTCTTGTTAAAATTTACCTTAAAACCCGAGGCGCAGCAATAAAACTCAATTTGCCTTGATGCTCTCTGGATTGACAGGGTGTCCCTTCCAAGTATTGCCACATCGTCCATGTACCCCACTACTTTGGCCTCGATCCCCCCCCCCCCCCCCCCCTGCCGGGCAGGGGGATCCCTCGGATCAGCTTGTCCCGTCGGATTGTACATAAAAGAGGCTCTAGGGCGCAGATAAAAAGTAGTGGGGACAAGGGACACCCCTGCTTCACCCCGGAATTTAAAAGTACTTCCTGTGTCCTAAAACCATTGACTAAAATTCTGCTTGAGCAATTATTGTAAAACGCTTTAAGAGACAATAAAAAACCTTCCGGTATACCCATTCTCTCTAAAACCTTAAAAAGATAAAAATGTGACACTCGGTCAAAGGCTTTCTCGAAGTCTATTGTTAAAATAGCCATTTGACCTTGTCTTGATTTTGTGTCACTAATAACATCTTTGATCAGGTTAAGATTCTCCCATATGCTCCTCCCGGGCACCCCACAGACCTGGTTGGGGTGTACAATTTTGCTTACTACGGTCTTTAGTCTGTTCGCACATATTTTGGCCATTATTTTGTAGTCACTGTTCAGAAGGGTGATCGGTCTCCAGTTTTTGATGTCAGTTTTGTCTCCTTTCTTGTATAAAAGAGACACGTCATCCTTCCTCCAGGACCCCGGGAGGGCTTTAGACATAAAAACTTCAATAAAAAGGGAGAAGAGGTCATCCTTAAAAATACCAAAAAAGGTGACATAAAACTCTATGGGTATACCATCGGGCCCAGGCACCTTACCTGGTTTAAAACTCTTAATAGTCTCTAAAATCTCCTGTTCTGTGATGTCCCTTGATAAAATCTCACGAGAACCAGGATCTAAAACGTCAGTGATCTCCTTCAACGAGTCATTCATAAAATCAATGTCAACAGGTTTAGTATTAAAAAGATCCGCATAAAACTCATACACTTTCTTTAAAATACCCTGTATGTCCTTGGTGCCACCGAGATCATCGAGGACTGTCCGCTTGTCTCTTATCTTCTTGAAGAAGTACCTGGAGCAGGTTTCATTTTCCTCCAGATGTTGTACTTTAGAGCGGAAGATTATTTCTTTTCCCCTCTGCTCCAGGCACCGGGCGATCTCTTTCTTCACCTCGATGATCTCGTGGTCCACCTCTATGTCATGTTCACGGAACTTATACAGGGTTTGCAGGCGAGTGTTCAGGTTGGAATAAAATGTACGTTTTTCTTTAGCCTTGGCGATCCCAACCTTGATAAAAAAGTTTTTAATTTTTTGCTTCATCATCTCCCACCACTGGCTGGTGGGAGTGTTGGGATCTTTCACTCGGCTGCAGTCTTTATAAAAAGTGATAAAATCGGATAAAACCTGCGGATCTTCTAAAAGGGACACGTTAAACTTCCAGGCATTTTTACCGGATTTCCTCTTTAAAACGGTATCAACTTTAAAATATAAAAGCTTATGGTCAGAGAAAATGTTGGTAAAAGAATCGCATCTAAAAGGCAGTACTTGATAAGAACAGAACATAAAATCTATCCTGGAGCTGCAGATCTTGTTGCTCCAGGTGACGCCGGCTTCCTCTGATGCATTGGGGTTGCATTTCTTAAAAGCATCAGTGAGCTTGGCGTCTAAAATCAGATTTTTTAACATAGAAGAGGTCTTATCATAATTTCTGCTCACTGAGCTAGAAAGCCGGCGTTCCCCCTTTAAAATACAATTAAAATCCCCTGCTAAAATCAGGGGGTCAGAATCATTAATAAAAAGGGGTAAAATCTCTAGCATCTCTGCTCGCTCTTTCTTATCAGCTGATCCATAAAAGTTTAAAAACTGCCACTTTATACCATTGATAAAAGCCTTGACCAATAAAACTCTGCCTGGTAAAATTTCATTAATAACGTCAATTAAAACGTTCCCTTTAAAAAGAATGGCGACCCCCGCCGATCTGGTCTCGTTAGAGCCGGACCAGACCGACGGTCCATGTACCCAGTCATCTTGGTATTTTTTGTAGTTTGCTCTATGCGGGATGCCGCACTCCTGCAGGGAAAATACGGAGGCAGCAAAGATAGTCACGTAGTTGAAGAGGGCGACCCTCCTCACGTGGCTCTCGATACTTCTGACATTAAAAGTGAGTCCCGACAGAGCAGCCATTGGAGACTAGGATATACGTGGGTCTTCAAAAGTCTCCGGGCAAGCCAAAGACCTCGCTAGCACTCTCACACCCCCCCGCATCCGAATCTATCGAGAACGGCGATGCTGGAGAGGAACCCACTCCACTTAGTGGACCCCCGACGGTGCCCGAGAGAGGGATTTGCGTTAGATCCCATACCGATTCTATTCCTTCCGGAAACTCCAAGGGGGCCAGCAGGCCGGCTCCCGTGCTTATTTCTGTCCCCTCCGCCGGGGTGGGTACTTGGCTCACTTGCGTTTCTGTGTCCTCGGAGGTGGCACCCCGCGCCCCCTCCTGGCCGGGAGGGGGAGGGGCCTTCTGGGATGACACAGCAGGGGGTACTTTCCCCGGATCCTCCGACTTCGTCGGGATCTCCGGGGTTCCCCCCTGCACCACCTCCGAATAGAGCTTGCCTGCTGAGCCTTTCCGCCGTTTCTGCGTTGCGGCCGCTGTGCCCCCTGGGTCCTCCACCTCGGGCACCGCTTGAGCGGGCATCTTCGGAGGGCCTGGACCGGCTTCCCCGGCTCTACTACCTCTACCGGTTTCCCGGGAGGGAGAGCCTGTCCGCCGGTCACTCACCCTCCTTTTGATGCTCCGCTGCTCCTTACCACTCTGGGGGGGTCCACTGGAGACCTCCATCTCCTCAGGTTCCTCTCCCTGGGGGGGTGCTGCTTGGTCATCTGGCTGCCCTGGCTGCTCTTTGGGTCCGGGTCGCCCTTGCTGCTCCGTCTTCTGTGCTCTGTGGGGGCAAAACGTGTAGAGGTGACCAACACTGCCGCAAAAATAACATCCTTTCCCTTTCTGACATTGACTAGTTTCGTGATCCGTGCCCCCACACTTCTTACAGGTGCTCGCACAGGAATCCTTATGGTGACCGTATTCTGAACAAATCCTGCAGAAGTCGGGCATTCCCGCAAAGTACAGGTCGCCATTCACTTTGCCCAATTTAAAACGCGCTGGCGGCAAGATCACTCCCCCCGGCTTACTGGGGTCACTTACACACGTGGCCTGGAAACGCCACTTCGAGGTCCAGATGCCAAACTCGTTCATAATCTTTCCCATACATCTGACGGATTTAAAATAGCGTAAGAGGAAATCCTCAACCTCTTTAACGTCAATGTAGGGTGAATACATCTTAATCACCACGAGTTTGGTTATGTCGAGGACATGCTCGACCAGCAGGACACCCTCAAGCTTCGGATCTTTTTTGTTTGGTATGGCTGCAACCAGATCACGAAAGATGCCCGTCTCAGTTAGGGTGACGTCATAGATCCGTCGCTTGGGGTAGTCTTGGATCGCTAGAATCTCACGTTTTTGCACATTAAACACTCCTTGCAGCACGTCCTCGACCACATACCTCAGGCCACGTGTATCCGCACTATTGGTAAAAGAGACACGTACGGTGTTCTTTATGCGCGCATAAGCCGGTATTTCGGTTGGGTTTTCACCCATGTTGTGGATATAGTGTCACAAACCGCTTTGTGACGCCTAGGAATAAGTGCCCTCCTCTGGCCCGGAGACCAGAAGAGGCAGGGGGATCGCGACTCGTTTACTCTGGGACTAATCCCTCTCCCTAATGGCAGCAGGCGGGTGAAGCCCACCGAAGTGGGCGATCCCGCCAGGCAAAGGAGAGGGGTACCCGAGTTACCTTCCGGCTAAGACTTCCTGTACCAGGTACACTTGGTCTTAGCCAAAAGGCCGAGAAGCGATAACCCGAAATGGGTTTCACCTGTAGCCCGGTCCGCCCAACTCCACTTCCAAGGCTTGAGGCAACACGCTCAGCCAGCACTCTGGGCGCACCCACAATGCACCCAGGCAGCTGGGAGAGTTTGTAAAACTTTCCATAGCCCCGCCCCACGCCTTCTCAACCGCGCCCAGCCTCACACCCTCAGTCCTTCCTCTTGCACCGTGCTCACGCATCCTAGGCTTGCAGAGCCTGCTGCTGCTGCTGCTACTGCAGGACTCGTCAGCTCCCTACAAAGGATGGTTAAGCCGGCGATGACACTAGAAGCAAGCACTAGTTTGTCTCTGAAGGTGCGTCGGTCGGTCGGTTGGAGGGATCTCTTCGGCCGGCCGCATTTCGAGTGGGGTCGGATGGAAACTTTTTACCTAAAATAAGGGAAATTGGCTTCGGCCCCATAGGGCTTTATTGCCTTCCCCTGGGCCAGCATTAGTAGACCCTAGTAAGGAGAATATTAGAGCGGCATGGTCATCCGAAGAACTTAAAAACATACAGCAGGCCTTTTTTGCCCGCCATACATACATAACTACAGATTTTATATTTTTTTTTACATATATACATTATATATATACACACATTATATATATATATATATACAAACATACATACATATACACACACACACACAATCTTAAATCTATCTTTAATCTATATCTACAAAATCTGTAATTTAGAAATAATCCCTATCTATATTCTACATAATTAATAAAGATAGATAGATAGACTCACATACATACATACATACATACATACTGTATGCAATTGAGCCAGGTGTTTGGAAGGCTGACGATGTCACTCCTTTGTGATGTCATGAGCCAGGTGTATGGCAGGCTGATCTCACTCCATTGTGATGTCATCAATTTAGAAGCATTAATACCGGGCTTGGCAGCCATTTTAGTCAGTCTCTGCTGCAGCTGGGAGACGGGAGATGGTCTTTATTTCCACCAAGAAGCTGCAGAACTACCGGTAACTGCATCATTTTTATTTTATTCAATATAGGTTTTATTGGTTTCATGGAGGGGGGGGAAACTTTTGCCTTATCTCAAAGCAATGTAAAAATAACTTTGACAATGAAACTTAATAAATCAATTTCGAGTTGAACTATATCATGTTTGTCTGTGATATTTTATAAGGTCTACAAACAGGGGAATGAGGGGAGGGTAAGGGGGGGAGTGGTAAGGGAGGGTAGGTATCTATGACACGGGAGAAAGAGAAAATAAAACAAAAAGGGGGGGGGGGGCTCCGGAATTGTTGTTTCTCTTTACGATTGTGGTTTAAACGTGTTACTCACATGTCCCTGTCTGTAACCACTTGGTAAATAGGGGTGAGCTCCAGGCATCTATGCATATCGCCCAGGTGTGATACAATTTATCATAGCCTGACGGCTCATCTAGAAGCCTCATTCTCTCCATACGCTCTATTTCGTGGATCATTGTTATTTTTAGTGGAGTGCATTTTTTATGCAGCACACAAGGGGGAGACAGCGGCCTACCAAAATCTAGTTGGCTGCTGCTGTGGCTTTCTTTTTTTAAAAAAAAGGTAGGTTCCGTTCTTCCATGGGGAGGAATAGGCAGGGAGGTTCCGTTTTTGCCAGCTGGGGAATGCTTATAGGCAAGGCCTTATCCCTGGTGGTGCATGTAACGTCAGACCACGTTTTAGACATGCAGCAGCAGCATTCAGTCAGTGGCTGACAAACGAGCTCTATGCAAGTTTACATTAAACAGACACATTTCTTTCTTTACTGTATTGACTGCGGTCTGTAATCGAGCGGTTGAACTGTTTCTGTGTCCATGCATTGAATAAAGCAATACATCCTTGTAAAGTAGACGTCCGTTCGTTGGAGTTCTTTGCTCCCCAAGTGTTGCTCCATCTCTAAACGTTGGCCTGGATCTTCATGGACGAATACTGCCCATCCCACGTGGAGCGTGTATCTCAGCCCGCGTGGAGTGCTGCAGTCCAATGAGGTATTCCGTGCTACATAGCAAGCCTTGGGCCTGTGTGATTGGGGGTCCGCTGCTGTCTGTCCACTCTGAAGCGCGCATCCGGGGCCGGCCGCTTTTCGACTACCAGCGACTGCAGGTCACACACACAGGCTGGTTGGAATGGCCTAGCATTATCCTGATCCGGAGGTGTAACTTGAAGCTGCGGGGCCCCAGTACAAAGTCTGGAACTGGGCCCCCAAACTATAAAGCTTCATTGATAGCATTGGTTTACAATGTGGGGAAGAGAGACTTTATGGGCCCCCTGCACATACACCCATGACCCGAATACGTGGAGCATACAGACGCAGGCTGCCAGGATACGCTGTGCCTGCCCGATGTTTCCAACTTGGCTATTAGCGCAGCGGTAGGTACGAACTATAGAGTGCGGCTGCCATATGAACTGGTGTGTGTGTGTGTGTGTTGTTTTGCTTCCAGTTGTACCTGTGCTGTGCACACTCTGGCAGACGCAGCTGCTCAGTGGATACAATGTTGCGAGCAGACGGGCTGAGTGTCAATCAAAGTGCTTGGGTGGTGGTAGCAGCAGCCGCCGCCACAGCTGCGCTGCACCTCTTGCTCGTCGGTTTTGTTTTTCTGCTTTTGGAAACTGTTGTAGGAAAGGGGGTGCACCGGTCCTGGAGGTACTGCAATACCAGGTCAATGCGTGGAGTGGACAGAGCAAGCTCTTTTTCCAGCTCCCTGTTCTAAAAATCCATTTAATATATGGTCCCCAGATAGGGGACGTATCAGATATTAAACTGATAAGAACAGATACTACACTTGATTTTAGCCAAAAGGCCGAGAAGCGATAACCCGTAACGGGTTTCACCTGTGGCCCGGTCCGCCCAACTCCACTTCCAAGGCTTGAGGCAACACGCTCAGCCAGCACTCTGGGCGCACCCACAATGCACCCAGGCAGCTGGGAGAGTTTGTAAAACTTTCCATAGCCCCGCCCCACGCCTTCTCAACCGCGCCCAGCCTCACACCCTCAGTCCTTCCTCTTGCACCGTGCTCACGCATCCTAGGCTTGCAGAGCCTGCTGCTGCTGCTGCTACTGCAGGACTCGTCAGCTCCCTACAAAGGATGGTTAAGCCGGCGATGACACTAGAAGCAAGCACTAGTTTGTCTCTGAAGGTGCGTCGGTCGGTCGGTTGGAGGGATCTCTTCGGCCGGCCGCATTTCCAGTGGGGACGGATGGAAACTTTTTACCTAAAATAAGGGAAATTGGCTTCGGCCCCATAGGGCTTTATTGCCTTCCCCTGGGCCAGCATTAGTAGACCCTAGTAAGGAGAATATTAGAGCGGCATGGTCATCCGAAGAACTTAAAAACATACAGCAGGCCTTTTTTGCCCGCCATACATACATACATACATACATACATACATAACTACAGATTTTATATTTTTTTTACATATATACATTATATATATATACACATTATATATATATATATATATATATATATATACACACACACATACACACACACAAACAATCTTAAATCTATCTTTAATCTATATCTACAAAATCTGTAATTTAGAAATAATCCATATCTATATTCTACATAATTAATAAAGATAGATAGAAAGATAGATAGATAGACTCACATACATGCATACATACATACATACTGTATGCAATTGAGTCAGGTGTTTGGAAGGCTGATGATGTCACTCCTTTGTGATGTCATGAGCCAGGTGTATGGCAGGCTGATGTCCCTCCATTGTGATGTCATCAATTTAGAAGCATTAATACCGGGCTTGGCAGCCATTTTAGTCAGTCTCTGCTGCAGCTGGGAGACGGGAGATGGTCTTTATTTCCACCAAGAAGCTGCGGAACTACCGGTAACTGCATCATTTTTATTTTATTCAATATAGGTTTTATTGGTTTCATGGAGGGGGGGAAACTTTTGCCTTATCTCAAAGCAATGTAAAAATAACTTTGACAATGAAACTTAATAAATCAATTTCGAGTTGAACTATATCATGTTTGTCTGTGATATTTTATAAGGTCTACAAACAGGGGAATGAGGGGAGGGTAAGGGGGGGAGTGGTAAGGGATGGTAGGTATCTATGACACGGGAGAAAGAGAAAATAAAACAAAAAAGGGGGGGGGGCGGGCTCCGGGATTGTTGTTTCTCTTTACGATTGTGGTTTAAACGTGTTACTCACATGTCCCTGTCTGTAACCACCTAGTAAATAGGGGTGAGCTCCGGGCATCTATCCATATCGCCCAGGTGTGATACAATTTATCATAGCCTGACGGCTCATCTTGAAGCCTCATTCTCTCCCTACGCTCTATTTCGTGGATCAATGTTATTTTTAGTGGAGTGCATTTTTTATGCAGCACACAAGGGGGAGACAGCGGCCTACCAAAATCGAGTTGGCTGCTGCTGTGGCTTTCTTTTTTTTAAAAAAAAGGTAGGTTCCGTTCTTCCATGGTGAGGAATAGGCAGGGAGGTTCCGTTTTTGCCAGCTGGGGAATGCTTATAGGCAAGGCCTTATCCCTGGTGGTGCATGTAACGTCAGACCACGTTTCAGCATTCAGTCAGTCAGTGGCTGACAAACGAGCTCCATGCAAGTTTACATTAAACAGACACATTTCTTTCTTTACTGTATTGACTGCGGTCTGTAATCGAGCGGTTGAACTGTTTCTGTGTCCATGCATTGAATAAAGCAATACATCCTTGTAAAGTAGACGTCTGTTCGTTGGAGTTCTTTGCTCCCCGAGTGTTGCTCCATCTCTAAACGTTGGCCTGGATCTTCATGGACGAATACTGCCCATGCCACGTGGAGCGTGTATCTCAGCCCGCGTGGAGTGCTGCAGTCCAATGAGGTATTCCGTGCTACATAGCAAGCCTTGGGCCTGTGTGATTGGGTGTCCGCTGCTGTCTGTCCACTCTGAAGCGCGCATCCGGGGCCGGCCGCTTTTCGACTACCAGCGACTGCAGGTCACACACACAGGCTGGTTGGAATGGCCTAGCATTATCCTGATCCGGAGGTGTAACTTGAAGCTGCGGGGCCCCAGTACAAAGTCTGGAACTGGGCCCCCAAACTATAAAGCTTCATTGATAGCATTGGTTTACAATGTGGGGAAGAGAGACTTTATGGGCCCCCTGGGGCTCCGGGCCCCCTGCACATACACCCATGACCCGAATACATGGAGCATACAGACGCAGGCTGCCAGGATACGCTGTGCCTGCCCGATGTTTCCAACTTGGCTATTAGCGCAGCGGTAGGTACGAACTATAGAGTGCGGCTGCCATATGAACTGGTGTGTGTGTGTTTTGCTTCCAGTTGTACCTGTGCTGTGCACACTCTGGCAGACGCAGCTGCTCAGTGGATACAATGTTGCGAGCAGACGGGCTGAGTGTCAATCAAAGTGCTTGGGTGGTGGTAGCAGCAGCCGCCGCCACAGCTGCGCTGCACCTCTTGCTCGTCGGTTTTGTTTTTCTGCTTTTGGAAACTGTTGTAGGAAAGGGGGTGCACCGGTCCTGGAGGTACTGCAATACCAGGTCAATGCGTGGAGTGGACAGAGCAAGCTCTTTTTCCAGCTCCCTGTTCTAAAAATCCATTTAATATATGGTCCCCAGATAGGGGACGTATCAGATATTAAACTGATAAGAACAGATTTTTTTTTAAGTTGACAAACCCCGAGGGGTATTTTTATTTTAACAACAAATTTCCAGACATAGTAAAAATGCTCATATAGTACATTAAAACACATTGTACAACATATTAAAGCATACCATATAAAACATTTTAAAACTTGTCTACATATATTTACATGTTGTTAAAAATCCACATTAAAATCACATAAAAGGGCGCTTGGTGGCACTATATGATGGAGCTCCATTCCCCGATAAGCCATTTCCTCGATAAAATAGGAAAGTTTTTCCTGTCTACAATATAATATTCATATAATTCGTTAAGAGCGATGGATAAAATATCTTTAACCGATAAAACCTCATGCTTAAAAACTAAAATATTTCTGGATTTCCACAGAGCTGCCTTCACTGAGTTGACCATCTTCCATGCCATAATTCTCTCAGTCCGTGTGGGGCATTCCAGACATCCGTATAATACTCCTTCCAGTGTTAGTTTTTTTAGTCTTGTTATTTTCTTAAGCAACGGTAAAAACTGAGTCCATATCCTCTTTGTTAAAAAGCAAGTCCATATCAGGTGCTGTGTTGACTCTTCCTCTGTACATCCGGGTCTTGGGCATGCGGCGGTGTTCGTCAGTCCTCTACGATGCTGGAATGCCCGGCATGGAAGACAGTCGTGTATGCAGCTCCAGGCCAGATCCTTCTGTGGGTTAAAAATATGATTATTAACCAATCTCCATGTTTCTTTTGTTTTGCGCTCATTAAAATTGCTGACTTGAACATAAAAACCACTTTCCTTAAAACTCTTTATCATTAATTTAGAATTCATTAAAACCTGTGCACTTTTTCCAGTAAAATCGTATAAAACCACAATTTTCTCTAAAATCGCATAGTCTTTGGACAGATTAAAAGAATAAGGGGAGTTTAAAACCGTTTTGAACCATCCGTTCCGCCTCATAAAATAACCTGTGTTGTAGCGTAAAAAGTAAGACCATGCGTGGTTTTTAAAAAGTGCGCCTAGGCACATACTAAAATACTTTATGTATAAAAAGGCTTTTATATCGGGGAAGTCTTTACCACCCATTATTTTTGGCTTCATTACTATTTCTCTTTTTAGTTTTTCCATTTTGGAGCTCCAGAAGAAGGTAAAAACAGCTTTTACGATTTTGTTAAAAACTCTACCAGGAGGGGGGAACACTAGGCTTAAATACAATAAAATCGGTAAAATCACCATTTTTATGATTAAAACTCTCCCCTCCATGGTCAACCTTCTCATATTCCACATACATATTTTCTTGTTTATCTTTTGTGCCACCAAGTCCCAGCTGTTAAGACCTCTGTTGTCCTCGTTGAAGGAGACACCTAAAATCTGCACCGAGTCGGACACAGGAATGGGGACATCTGACAATGGCAGGCCCCCGATGTTTAAAATACTACTTTTGTTAAAATTTACCTTAAAACCCGAGGCGCAGCAATAAAACTCAATTTGTCTGGTTGCTCTCTGGATCGACAGGGTGTCCCTTCCAAGAATTGTCACATCGTCCATGTACCCCACTACTTTGGCCTCGATCCCCCCCCCACCGGGCAGGGGGATCCCACGGATCAGCTTGTCCCGTCTTATGGTGCATAGAAGAGGCTCTAGTGTGCAGATAAAAAGTAGTGGGGACAAGGGACACCCCTGCTTTACCCCGGACTTTAAAAGTACTTCCTGTGTCCTAAAACCATTGACTAAAATTCTACTTGTGCAGTTGTTGTAAAACGCTTTTAAAGACAATAAAAAACCTTCCGGTATACCCATTCTCTCTAAAACCTTAAAAAGATAAAAATGTGACACACGGTCAAAGGCTTTTTCAAAGTCGATAGTTAAAACCGCCATTTTCCCGTTCCTGGACTTTGTGTCACTAATACAATCTTTTAAGAGGTTAAGATTCTCCCATATGCTCCTCCCGGGCACCCCACAGACCTGGTTGGGGTGTACAACTTTGCTTATTACGGTCTTGAGTCTATTTGCGCATATTTTGGCCATTATCTTGTAGTCACTGTTCAGAAGGGTGACCGGTCTCCAGTTTTTGATATCAGTTTTGTCTCCTTTCTTGTATAAAAGAGACACGTCACCCTTCTTCCAGGACCCCGGGAGGGCTTTCGACATAAAAACCTCAGTAAAAAGGGAGAAAAGGTCATCCTTAAAAATACCAAAAAAGGTGACATAAAACTCTATGGGTATACCATCGGGCCCAGGCACCTTACCTGGTTTAAAACTTTTAATAGTGTCTAAAATCTCCTGTTCTGTGATGTCCCGTGATAAAATCTCACGAGAACCAGGATCTAAAACGTCAGTGATCTCCTTCAACGAGTCATTCATAAAATCACTGTCAACAGTTTTTGTATTAAAAAGATCCGCATAAAACTCATACACTTTCTTTAAAATACCCTGTATGTCCTTGGTGCCACCGAGATCATCGAGGACTGTCCGCTTGTCTCGTATTTTCTTAAAGAAGTACCTGGAGCAGGTCTCGTTCTCCTCCAGATGTTTCACTTTCGAACGGAATATGATCTCTTTTCCTCTCTGCTCCAGGCACCGGGAGATCTCTTTCTTCACCTCGATGATCTCGTGGTCCACCTCTATATCATGTTCACGGAACTTATACAGGGTCTGCAGGCGAGTATTCAGATTAGAATAAGATGTGCGTTTTGCTTTGGCCTTGGCGATCCCAACCTTGATAAAAAATGATTTGAATTTTTGTTTCATCTTCTCCCACCACTGGCTGGTGGGAGTGTTGGGATCTTTCACTCGCCTGCAGTTTCTATAAAAAGTGATAAAATCAGATAAAATCTGCGGATCTTCTAAAAGGGACACGTTAAATTTCCAGGCATTCTTACCGGCTTTTCTCTTAAAAACGGTTTCAACTTTAAAATATAAAAGCTTGTGATCAGAAAACACGTTAGTAAAAGAATCACATCTAAAAGGCAGTATTTGATAAGAACAAAACATAAAATCTATCCTGGAGCTGCAGATCTTGTTGCTCCAGGTGACGCCGGCTTCCTCTGATGCATTGGGGTTGCATGTTTTAAAAGCATCAGTAAGTTTGGTGTCTAAAATCACGTTGCTTAGTAAAGCAGAGGTCTTGTCATAATTTCTACTTACTGATCTGGAAAGCCGGCGTTCCCCCTTTAAAATGCAATTAAAATCCCCCGCTAAAATAAGAGGATCAGAATCGCTAATAAAAAGAGGTAAAATCTCTAGCATTTCTGCACGTTCGTTCTTATCTGCTGATCCGTAAAAGTTTAAAAACTGCCATTTTATACCATTAATAAAAGCCTTGACCAATAAAATTCTGCCTGGTAAAATTTCGTTAATAGTATCAATTAAAACGTTCCCTTTAAAAAGAATGGCGACCCCCGCCGATCTGGTCTCGTTAGAGCCGGACCAGACCGACGGTCCATGTACCCAGTCCTCTTGGTATTTTTTATACTGGGCCCTATGCGGGATCCCGCACTCCTGCAGGAAGAAAACGGAGGCAGCAAAAATTGTCAGATAGCTGAAGAGGGCGACCCTCCTCACGTGGCTCTCGATGCTTCTGACATTAAAAGTGAGTCCCGATAGAGCAGCCATTGGAGACTAGGTGATAACGAGGGTCTTCTCTTAGAAGTCTCCGGGCAAGCCAAAGACCTCGCTGGCACTCTCGCACCCCCCCGCATCCGAATCCATCGTAAGCGGGGATGCTGGAGAGGAACCTACCTCACTAAGTGGACCCCCTACGGTGCCCGAGAGAGGGATCTGCGTGAGATCCCATATCGCCTGTATTCCCTCCGGAATCTCCAAGGGGGCTAGCAGGCCAGCTCCCGTCTCCATCTCTTCCCCTTCTGTCGGGGTGGGTACTCGGCTCGTTCCTGATCCACCACTCTCGGAGGTGGCTCCCCCCGCCCCCTCCTGCCGAGGAGGGGGAGGGGCCTTCTGCGATGACACCGCAGTGGGTACTTTCTCCGGGTCCTCCGGCTCCGCCGGGATCTCCGGAGTTCCCCCCTGCACCACCTCCGAGTATAACCTTCCGCCCGAGCCTTTCCTCCTTTTGTTTGCTGCCGCTGCCGCCGTGCCCCCCGGGTCCTCCGCCTCAGGCACCGCTTGAGCGGGCATCTTGGGAGGGTCTGGACCGGCTTCCTTGGCCCTACTACCTCCACCGGTTTCCCGGGAGGGAGAGCCTGTCCGCCGATCACTCACCCTCCGCTTGATGCTCCGCTGCTCCAAACCGTCCTTCTTGGGGGGTCCACTGGAGACCTCCATCTCCTCAGGTTCCTCTCCCTGGGGGGGTGTTGTTCGGTTCTCTGGCTGCCCTGGCCGCTCCTCGGGTCCGGGCCGCCCTTGCTGCTCCGCTTTCTGTGCTCTGTGGGGACAAGACGTGTAGAGGTGACCAACACCGCCGCAAAAAAAGCACCCTTTTCCTTTCTTACATTGACTCGTTTCATGGTCTGTGCCCCCACATTTCTTGCATGTACTTGCGCAATTTTCTTTTTGGTGACCGTATTGTGAGCAAATCCTGCAGAAGTCAGGCATTCCCGCAAAGTACAGGTCGCCATTCACTTTCCCCAATTTAAAACGCGCGGGCTGTAAGATCACTCCCCCGGGCCGACTGGGGTCACTTACACACGTGGCCTGGAATCGCCATTTTGAGGTCCAAATACCAAACTCGTTCATAATCTTTCCCATACATCTGACGGATTTGAAATAACGTAGTAGGAAGTCCTCGACCTCTTTCACGTCAATGTAGGGAGAATACATCTTAATCACTACGAGTTTAGTGATGTCAAGGACGTGCTCGACTAGCAAGACACCCTCAAGCCTCGGATCTTTTTTCTCGGGAATCGCTGCCACTACGTCACGGAAGATGCCATTTTCGGTAAAAGTTACGTCATAGATCCGACGCTTGGGGTAATCTTGTATCGCTAGTATTTCGCGTTTCTGCACGTTAAAAGCTCCTTTAAGCACGTCCTCGACCACATACTTCAAGCCACGTGTGTCCGCACTGTCCAAAAAAGAGACACGTATCGTGTTCTTAATCCGCGCATAAGCCGGTATGTCGTGTGGGCCCTCGCCCATTTTAGAAATCGTCGTGATCACAAGACCGCTCTTGTGATGTCCAACTAGGTGGGTGCCCTCCTCTGGCCCGGAGACCAGAAGAGGCCGGGGGATCGCGACTCGTTTACCCTGGGACTAATCCCTCTCCCCAATAGCAGCAGGCGGGTGAAGCCCACCGGAGTGGGCGATCCCGCCAGGCAGAGGAGAGGGGTACCCGAGTTACCTCCTGACTAAGACCGCCTGTACCAGGTACACTTGATCTTAGCCAAAAGGCCGAGAAGCGATAACCCGTAACGGGTTTCACCTGTAGCCCGGTCCGCCCAACTCCACTTCCAAGGCTTGAGGCAACACGCTCAGCCAGCACTCTGGGCGCACCCACAATGCACCCAGGCAGCTGGGAGAGTTTGTAAAACTTTCCATAGCCCCGCCCCACGCCTTCTCAACCGCGCCCAGCCTCACACCCTCAGTCCTTCCTCTTGCACCGTGCTCACGCATCCTAGGCTTGCAGAGCCTGCTGCTGCTGCTGCTACTGCAGGACTCATCAGCTCCCTAAAAAGGATGGTTAAGCCGGCGATGACACTAGAAGCAAGCACTAGTTTGTCTCTGAAGGTGCGTCGGTCGGTCGGTTGGAGGGATCTCTTCGGCCGGCCGCATTTCCAGTGGGGACGGATGGAAACTTTTTACCTAAAATAAGGGAAATTGGCTTCGGCCCCATAGGGCTTTATTGCCTTCCCCTGGGCCAGCATTAGTAGACCCTAGTAAGGAGAATATTAGAGCGGCATGGTCATCCGAAGAACTTAAAAACATACAGCAGGCCTTTTTTGCCCGCCATACATACATACATACATAACTACAGATTTTATATTTTTTTTACATATATACATTATATATATATACACATTATATATATATATATATATATATATATACACACACACATACACACACACAAACAATCTTAAATCTATCTTTAATCTATATCTACAAAATCTGTAATTTAGAAATAATCCATATCTATATTCTACATAATTAATAAAGATAGATAGAAAGATAGATATAGATAGATAGATAGATAGATAGATAGATAGATAGATAGACTCACATACATGCATACATACATACATACTGTATGCAATTAAGTCAGGTGTTTGGAAGGCTGATGATGTCACTCCTTTGTGATGTCATGAGCCAGGTGTATGGCAGGCTGATGTCCCTCCATTGTGATGTCATCAATTTAGAAGCATTAATACCGGGCTTGGCAGCCATTTTAGTCAGTCTCTGCTGCAGCTGGGAGACGGGAGATGGTCTTTATTTCCACCAAGAAGCTGCGGAACTACCGGTAACTGCATCATTTTTATTTTATTCAATATAGGTTTTATTGGTTTCATGGAGGGGGGGAAACTTTTGCCTTATCTCAAAGCAATGTAAAAATAACTTTGACAATGAAACTTAATAAATCAATTTCGAGTTGAACTACATCATGTTTGTCTGTGATATTTTATAAGGTCTACAAACAGGGGAATGAGGGGAGGGTAAGGGGGGGGAGTGGTAAGGGAGGGTAGGTATCTATGACACGGGAGAAAGAGAAAATAAAACAAAAAAGGGGGGGGGGCGGGCTCCGGGATTGTTGTTTCTCTTTACGATTGTGGTTTAAACGTGTTACTCACATGTCCCTGTCTGTAACCACCTAGTAAATAGGGGTGAGCTCCGGGCATCTATCCATATCGCCCAGGTGTGATACAATTTATCATAGCCTGACGGCTCATCTTGAAGCCTCATTCTCTCCCTACGCTCTATTTCGTGGATCAATGTTATTTTTAGTGGAGTGCATTTTTTATGCAGCACACAAGGGGGAGACAGCGGCCTACCAAAATCTAGTTGGCTGCTGCTGTGGCTTTCTTTTTTTTTAAAAAAAAGGTAGGTTCCGTTCTTCCATGGTGAGGAATAGGCAGGGAGGTTCCGTTTTTGCCAGCTGGGGAATGCTTATAGGCAAGGCCTTATCCCTGGTGGTGCATGTAACGTTAGACCACGTTTCAGCATTCAGTCAGTCAGTGGCTGACAAACGAGCTCCATGGAAGTTTACATTAAACAGACACATTTCTTTCTTTACTGTATTGACTGCGGTCTGTAATCGAGCGGTTGAACTGTTTCTGTGTCCATGCATTGAATAAAGCAATACATCCTTGTAAAGTAGACGTCCGTTCGTTGGAGTTCTTTGCTCCCCGAGTGTTGCTCCATCTCTAAACGTTGGCCTGGATCTTCATGGACGAATACTGCCCATCCCACGTGGAGCGTGTATCTCAGCCCGCGTGGAGTGCTGCAGTCCAATGAGGTATTCCGTGCTACATAGCAAGCCTTGGGCCTGTGTGATTGGGGGTCCGCTGCTGTCTGTCCACTCTGAAGCGCGCATCCGGGGCCGGCCGCTTTTCGACTACCAGCGACTGCAGGTCACACACACAGGCTGGTTGGAATGGCCTAGCATTATCCTGATCCGGAGGTGTAACTTGAAGCTGCGGGGCCCCAGTACAAAGTCTGGAACTGGGCCCCCAAACTATAAAGCTTCATTGATAGCATTGGTTTACAATGTGGGGAAGAGAGACTTTATGGGCCCCCTAGGGCTCCAGGCCCCCTGCACATACACCCATGACCCGAATACGTGGAGCATACAGACGCAGGCTGCCAGGATACGCTGTGCCTGCCCGATGTTTCCAACTTGGCTATTAGCGCAGCGGTAGGTACGAACTATAGAGTGCGGCTGCCATATGAACTGGTGTGTGTGTGTGTGTTGTTTTGCTTCCAGTTGTACCTGTGCTGTGCACACTCTGGCAGACGCAGCTGCTCAGTGGATACAATGTTGCGAGCAGACGGGCTGAGTGTCAATCAAAGTGCTTGGGTGGTGGTAGCAGCAGCCGCCGCCACAGCTGCGCTGCACCTCTTGCTTGTCGGTTTTGTTTTTCTGCTTTTGGAAACGGTTGTAGGAAAGGGGGTGCACCGGTCCTGGAGGTACTGCAATACCAGGTCAATGCATGGAGTGGACAGAGTTGTATGCCGCAAAGTGAGTAACGATGCGGCGCGGGACTGGGGGCAGGAAGGTGGGGGGGGGTTATTCAAGAGCGAGCAGAGTTAGTGGAGGGGGGAGGAGCTAGGACAGGAAGTAGAAGGAGTAAGAGCGGGAAAAATGCCATAAGCAGTCTAGGAAGAGAAGAAGAAGGACGTTAAGGATTGAGCAGACGAACAAAGGGAGATTTTCGGAGAAACAGCAAAGAAAGAACAAAGTGAAAACATCTGTTGCACAGAAGACAAGAGTTGGGGAAAGAAGAAGCGGTTGGAAGACAAGAGAAGTTCAGAAGAGTCGGGTGGAAGAATCTAGCAGCGGGATAAAGAAGGGAGAAAATGGAGGACCTTCGTTCCAGGATCCAAGCAGCGGTGATGCAGGACGGCACCGGATGGCTGGAAGAGGTGCTGGCAAGCTGCAAGATGACCACCGAAGTCAGGAAGCCAGTCGGGCAGGAGGAGCAGCTGCGGAGACCAGGAGAAGAGCCAGCAACTATCGGAGATGCGCCCCGAGGGAGACCGCGCCGACGAAAGCAGCCCCCCGCGCGGGTAAGCCCAAGCCCAGCGCCGAAGAGGGGAGGTGGAAGAAGCAGCCTGGGCAGCGCAGGCCCGAGGAGGGAAGGACTAGCAGGACGGAAGTCGGCGCCGGAACCGCGAGGTACGGCGGGAGCGCCGGCAGCAGAGACACATGGGACACTTACTGCCGGGAGTCCGGAGCAAAGGGCACGGCAGTCGGCAGTCGCAGCGGGCTCCGAGCAGCAGCAGCATCGCGCGGCCGGGCGCAGGAATCGTGACCATCAGCGAGGTGAGCGCGGCGGGAGCAGTGGAGAGGAGCAGGGGAGCGCGCGGTCAGGCCGCACGTCCGCTGAAGATGGCGGCGCAGCGCAGGCGGGGGCACAGACAGTACAGACAGCGCAGCGCAGAGGGAGAACATGTGGCAGGGGGGAGGGGGGAGGGAGGACAGAGGACATGAGGGGGAGAACGGAGCACAGGGGCACACGCAACCCCCCCCCCCCCCGACATACGGCCCGGGGTGCTCCAGCCTCTCGGACGGTAGCAGGGAGGGGGAAGACAGCACATATCACCATCCGGGGGGGGGGGGGGCTAGGGGTACAGGTACAGCTCCCCTCACTAAAGGAAATGGGCCAGGTAGGGGGACACACAGCCCTCAAGAGGGACCCGGTTGGGGACACCTAGACCCATGGCACAGCACTGCAGCCCCTGCCACTCAGCACATGGCCGCACTACAGGGCCGTCAGCCCCCCTCCACCAGGTACCAGCGCCCAACAGCCCAGGATAGCCAGTATAGGCAGTGTTATATCAACCCACACTACATCCCCCCTGCAGCAGAACCCATAGCTTACCCTCCCCCACATAGGCAGGTCACACGCAGGAGCTCAAAGAAACAGGGTCAGGGGGCCAGGCAGAGGCAGAAAGAGCGAGCCAGACAGTTGAGGCAGGATAGGGAGTTTCAAGCTCAGCTAGAGATGTCAAGCGTAGGGCGTAGTGCGAGCAGCAGGGGGCGCGAGTCAAGTGAGGAAGTAGTGAGCAGCGGCCAGGACGAGTATTACATGTGCCAGGAGCAGCCACGGAGGTCGGACCCGCAGTCATCCCTTTATCAGAAGGTCCGGGAACGCCATAGGTGGCAGGAGCATATGCAGGATCGGTCAGGGCTGGACCAGCCTGGCACGTCTCAGTCGGATATTACAAGGAGGGCTCTGCAGCCGAGGGGTCGGCAGCCCGCGTTCGATATGGGCCGTAACCGAGGGAGCGGTACAGCGAGGGGATCACCCTTGGCAACGCCGGAGGTCCGTCCAATTGGTGAGTCTACATTATGGAATGTGTTAAAAAATGTTTTGGATCCCGCATCGGGTGCGGAGAAGGATGATTTAGTGTCGGTTCTGAGGTCGCTGCTGGGCAAGGTTGATCAAAAAAAAAAAGGGGGCTTTCAGTGTCCTGTGTGGCTCCAGGGGGCGCAGGCCCGCCTGTGGAAAATGTTGGTGCTTGCTCAGCAGCGGGTGCAGAAAGTGATCCAAAATGGAAAATTGTTGCCCCTTTAGGGGTGGGTCTGCCCGAGAATGTGGTGATAAAATACGAAGAATGTGGTTGATAAAATGGAAAATGGTGTGTATATTGATATAAAAAGTGATCCAACGGATGGTTTACAGTACGCTGATTCATTGTTTTGTGGTGTTGCCCCTTTAGGGGTGGGTCTGCTCGATGATGTGGTTGATAAAATTAAAAATGGTGTGTATATTGATATATGGTCCTTGCTTTCAGCGGACCAGGTGATGGTGAGCGGTCAGAGCGAGGTGCTGATAAAAAGCCGAAGATCGCTAAAACTGTTGGAAACTGGTTACAAGCCTTTTTGGCCTTGGTGCATGTGACATGTTAGCACCAGCCGCGGAAAGTCCAATTCGCTGTTTCCGGAAACAAAGGACGGTTCCCGCGGTGGGTAGCACCGGCGGAAATGCAAACACCAGTGAGAAGCCAGTACCTGGATCCGTGGTTAAGCTTGTACCACAGGAAACAGGAAGCAGAAATCCTTAGGTCAGGATTTCGGGACGGTTTGCACATATCTTAGCCATTATTTTGTAGTCACTGTTCAGAAGGGTGATCGGTCTCCAGTTTTTAATATCGGTCTTGTCTCCTTTTTTGTATAGGAGAGACACGTCACCCTTCTTCCAGGACCCCGGGAGGGCTTTAGACCTAAAAACTTCTGTAAAAAGGGAGAAGAGGTCATCCTTAAAAATACCAAAAAAGGTGACATAAAACTCTATGGGTATACCATCGGGCCCAGGCACCTTACCTGGTTTAAAACTTTTGATAGTGTCTAAAATCTCCTGTTCTGTGATGTCCCGTAATAAAATTTCACAAGAACCAGGATCTAAAACGTCAGTGATCTCCTTCAACGAGTCATTCATAAAATCACTGTCAACAGTTTTTGTATTAAAAAGATCCGCATAAAACTCATGCACTTTCTTTAAAATACCCTGTACGTCCTTGGTGCCACCGAGATCATCGAGGACTGTCCGCTTGGCTTGTCTCTTATCTTCTTGAAGAAGTACCTGGAGCGGGTCTCGTTCTCCTCCAGATGTTTTACTTTTGAACGGAATATAATCTCCTTTCCCCTCTGCTCCAGGCACCGGGCGATCTCTTTCTTCACCTCGATGATCTCGTGGTCCACCTCTATATCATGTTCACGGAACTTATACAGGGTCTGCAGACGAGTGTTCAGATTTGAATAAAATATACGTTTCTCTCTAGCTTTGGTGATCCCAACCTTGATGAAGAATGTTTTGATTTTTTGTTTCATCTTCTCCCACCACTGGCTGGTGGGAGTGTTGGGATCCTTCACTCGTCTGCAGTTTCTATAAAAAGCGAAAAAATCAGATAAAACCTGCGGATCTTCTAAAAGGGACACGTTAAATTTCCAGGCATTCTTTCCAGTTTTTCTTTTTAAAACTGTATCAACTTTAAAATATAAAAGCTTATGGTCAGAAAACACGTTGGTAAAAGAATCACATCTAAAAGGCAGTACTTGATAAGAGCAGAACATAAAATCTATCCTGGAGCTGCAGATCTTGTTGCTCCAGGTGACGCCGGCTTCCTCTGATGCGTTGGGATTGCATGTTTTAAAAGCATCAGTGAGCTTGGCGTCTAAAATTACATTTTTTAACAAAGATGAGGTTTTGTCGTAATTTCTGCTCACTGAGCTGGAAAGCCGGCGTTCCCCCTTTAAAATACAATTAAAATCCCCCGCTAAAATCAGAGGATCAGAATCGTTTAAAAACAAGGGTAAAATCTCCAACATCTCCGCTCTTTCATTTTTATCTGTTGACCCATAAAAATTTAAAAACTGCCACTTTATACCATTAATAAACGCTTTGACCAATAAAACTCTGCCTGGTAAAATTTCGTTAATAACATCAATAAAAACGTTCCCTTTAAAAAGAATGGCGACCCCCGCCGATCTGGTCTCGTTAGAGCCGGACCAGACCGACGGTCCATGTACCCAGTCCTCTTGGTATTTTTTGTACTGGGCCCTATGCGGGATACCGCACTCCTGCAGGAAAAAGACGGAGGCAGCAAAAATAGTCAGATAGTTGAAGAGGGCGACCCTCCTCACGTGGCTCTCGATGCTTCTGACATTAAATGTGAGTCCCGACAGAGCAGCCATTGGAGACTATGGTATAACGTGGGTCTTCTCTTTAGAAGTCTCCGGGCAAGCCAAAGACCTCGCTGGCACTCTCACACCCCCCCGCATCCGAATCTAACGTGAACGCTGATGCTGGAGAGGAACCTACTTCACTCAGTGGACCCCCGACGGTGCCCGAGAGAGGGATCTGCGTGAGGTCCCATATTGATTCGATTGTTTCTTGAATCTCCATGGGGGCTAGCAGGCCAGCTCCCATGTCCTTCTCTTTCCCCTCCGCCGGGGTGGGTACTTGGCTCATTTCCTCTGCCTCCTCAGAGGTGGCACCCCGTGCCCCCTCCTGGACAGGAGGGGGCGGGGCATTCTGGGATGGCACCGCAGGGGGTACTTTCACCGGGTCCTCCGACTTCGTCGGGATCTCCGGTGTTCCCCCCTGCACCACCTCCGAGTACAGCCTGTCACCTGAGCCTTTCCGCCTTTTTTGAGCTGCCGCCGTTCCCCCAGGGTCCTCCGCCTCAGGCACCGCTTGAGCGGGCATCGTGGGAGGGCCTGGACCGGCTTCCTTGGCTCTACTACCTCGACCGGTTTCCCGGGAGGGAGAGCCTGTCCGCCGATCACTCACCCTCCGCTTAATGCTCCGCTGCTCCTTGCCTTCGTTTTGGGGGGGTCCACTTGCAACCTCCATCTCCTCAGGTTCCTCTCCCTGGGGGGGTGTTTTCTGGTCATCTGGCTGCCCCGGCTGCTCTTTGGGTCCGGGTCGCCCTTGCTGCTCCGTCCTCTGTGCTCTGTGGGGGCAAAACGTATAGAGGTGACCAACACCGCCGCAAAAATAGCACCCTTTTCCTTTCTGGCATTTACTCGTCTCGTGATCCGTACCCCCACATTTCTTACAAGTGCTTGCACAGGACTCTCTTTGATGACCGTATTTTGAGCAAATCCTGCAAAAGTCGGGCATTCCCGCAAAGTATAGGTCGCCATTCACCTTGCCCAATTTAAAACGCGCAGGCGGTAAGATCACTCCCCCCGGCCAACTGGGGTCACTTACACACGTGGTCTGGAAGCGCCATTTTGAAGTCCATATACCAAACTCGTTCATAATCTTACCCGTACATCTGACCGCTTTGAAGTATCGTAAAAGAAAGTCCTCAACTTCCTTCACGTCAGTGTAGGGCGAATACATCTTAATCACCACGAGTTTAGTGATGTCGAGGACGTGCTCGACTAACAAGACTCCCTCCAGCTTCGGATCTTTTTTTGTCGATATGGCTGCGACCAGGTCCCGGAAGATGCCTGTCTCTGTCAAGGTTACATCGTAGATCCGTCGCTTCGGGTAGTCTTGTATAGCCAGGATCTCGTGTTTTTGTACGTTAAAAACGCCTTTAAGCACGTCCTCAACCACATATTTCAGACCACGTGTGTCCGCACTATCTGAAAAAGACACACGTATAGTGTTCTTTATCCGCGCATAAGCCGGTATGTCGGTAGGGCCCTCGCCCATTTTTGATATTTGGGAATATCACAAAAACCGCTTTCGTGATGTGGTATGAAAAGCGCCCTCTCCTGGCCTGGAGACCAGAAGAGGCAGGGGGATCGCAACCCGTTTACCCTGGGACTAATCCCTCTCCCTGATGGCAGCAGGCGGGTGAAGCCCACCGAAGTGGGCGATCCCGCCAGGCAAAGGAGAGGGGTACCCGAGTTACCTTCCGGCTAAGACTTCCTGTACTAGGTACACTTGGTCTTAGCCAAAAGGCCGAGAAGCGATAACCCGTAACGGGTTTCACCTGTAGCCCGGTCCGCCCAACTCCACTTCCAAGGCTTGAGGCAACACGCTCAGCCAGCACTCTGGGCGCACCCACAATGCACCCAGGCAGCTGGGAGAGTTTGTAAAACTTTCCATAGCCCCGCCCCACGCCTTCTCAACCGCGCCCAGCCTCACACCCTCAGTCCTTCCTCTTGCACCGTGCTCACGCATCCTAGGCTTGCAGAGCCTGCTGCTGCTGCTGCTGCTGCAGGACTCGTCAGCTCCCTACAAAGGATGGTTAAGCCGGCGATGACACTAGAAGCAAGCACTAGTTTGTCTCTGAAGGTGCGTCGGTCGGTCGGTTGGAGGGATCTCTTCGGCCGGCCGCATTTCGAGTGGGGACGGATGGAAACTTTTTACCTAAAATAAGGGAAATTGGCTTCGGCCCCATAGGGCTTTATTGCCTTCCCCTGGGCCAGCATTAGTAGACCCTAGTAAGGAGAATATTAGAGCGGCATGGTCATCCGAAGAACTTAAAAACATACAGCAGGCCTTTTTTGCCCGCCATACATACATAACTACAGATTTTATATTTTTTTTTACATATATACATTAGATATTCACACATTATATATATATATATATATATATATATATATATATATATATATATATATACACATTATATATATACACATTATATATATATACATATATATATATATATATATATATATATATATATATATACGCACACACACACACACACACACACTCAATCTTAAATCTATCTTTAATCTATATCTACAAAATCTGTAATTTAGAAATAATCCATATCTATATTCTACATAATTAATAAAGATAGATAGATAGATAGATAGATAGATAGATAGATAGATAGATAGACTCACATACATACATACATACATACATACTGTATGCAATTGAGCCAGGTGTTTGGAAGGCTGACGATGTCACTCCTTTGTGATGTCATGAGCCAGGTGTATGGCAGGCTGATGTCACTCCATTGTGATGTCATCAATTTAGAAGCATTAATACCGGGCTTGGCAGCCATTTTAGTCAGTCTCTGCTGCAGCTGGGAGACGGGAGATGGTCTTTATTTCCAGCAAGAAGCTGCAGAACTACCGGTAACTGCATCATTTTTATTTTATTCAATATAGGTTTTATTGGTTTCATGGAGGGGGGGAAACTTTTGCCTTATCTCAAAGCAATGTAAAAATAACTTTGACAATGAAACTTAATAAATCAATTTCGAGTTGAACTATATCATGTTTGTCTGTGATATTTTATAAGGTCTACAAACAGGGGAATGAGGGGAGGGTAAGGGGGGGGAGTGGTAAGGGAGGGTAGGTATCTATGACACGGGAGAAAGAGAAAATAAAACAAAAAGGGGGGGGGGCTCCGGAATTGTTGTTTCTCTTTACGATTGTGGTTTAAACGTGTTACTCACATGTCCCTGTCTGTAACCACTTGGTAAATAGGGGTGAGCTCCGGGCATCTATCCATATCGCCCAGGTGTGATACAATTTATCATAGCCTGACGGCTCATCTAGAAGTCTCATTCTCTCCATACGCTCTATTTCGTGGATCATTGTTATTTTTAGTGGAGTGCATTTTTTATGCAGCACACAAGGGGGAGACAGCGGCCTACCAAAATCTAGTTGGCTGCTGCTGTGGCTTTCTTTTTTTTAAAAAAAGGTAGGTTCCGTTCTTCCATGGTGAGGAATAGGCAGGGAGGTTCCGTTTTTGCCAGCTGGGGAATGCTTATAGGCAAGGCCTTATCCCTGGTGGTGCATGTAACGTCAGACCACGTTTTAGACATGCAGCAGCAGCATTCAGTCAGTGGCTGACAAACGAGCTCCATGCAAGTTTACATTAAACAGACACATTTCTTTCTTTACTGTATTGACTGCGGTCTGTAATCGAGCGGTTGAACTGTTTCTGTGTCCATGCATTGAATAAAGCAATACATCCTTGTAAAGTAGACGTCCGTTCGTTGGAGTTCTTTGCTCCCCGAGTGTTGCTCCATCTCTAAACGTTGGCCTGGATCTTCATGGACGAATACTGCCCATCCCACGTGGAGCGTGTATCTCAGCCCGCGTGGAGTGCTGCAGTCCAATGAGGTATTCCGTGCTACATAGCAAGCCTTGGGCCTGTGTGATTGGGGCTCCGCTGCTGTCTGTCCACTCTGAAGCGCGCATCCGGGGCCGGCCGCTTTTCGACTACCAGCGACTGCAGGTCACACACACAGGCTGGTTGGAATGGCCTAGCATTATCCTGATCCGGAGGTGTAACTTGAAGCTGCGGGGCCCCAGTACAAAGTCTGGAACTGGGCCCCCAAACTATAAAGCTTCATTGATAGCATTGGTTTACAATGTGGGGAAGAGAGACTTTATGGGCCCCCTGGGGCTCCGGGCCCCCTGCACATACACCCATGACCCGAATACGTGGAGCATACAGACGCAGGCTGCCAGGATACACTGTGCCGGCCCGATGTTTCCAACTTGGCTATTAGCGCAGCGGTAGGTACGAACTATAGAGTGCGGCTGCCATATGAACTGGTGTGTGTGTGTGTGTGTTGTTTTGCTTCCAGTTGGACCTGTGCTGTGCACACTCTGGCAGACGCAGCTGCTCAGTGGATACAATGTTGCGAGCAGACGGGCTGAGTGTCAATCAAAGTGCTTGGGTGGTGGTAGCAGCAGCCGCCGCCACAGCTGCGCTGCACCTCTTGCTCGTCGGTTTTGTTTTTCTGCTTTTGGAAACTGTTGTAGGAAAGGGGGTGCACCGGTCCTGGAGGTACTGCAATACCAGGTCAATGCGTGGAGTGGACAGAGCAAGCTCT
This sequence comes from Eleutherodactylus coqui, assembly GCF_035609145.1. Lineage (NCBI taxonomy): Eukaryota > Metazoa > Chordata > Amphibia > Anura > Eleutherodactylidae > Eleutherodactylus > Eleutherodactylus coqui. The sequence continues at coordinate 197,285,815 of NC_089843.1, read as the reverse complement.
TTTTCCAGCTCCCTGTTCTAAAAATCCATTTAATATATGGTCCCCAGATAGGGGACGTATCAGATATTAAACTGATAAGAACAGATTTTTTTTTTAAGTTAACATCCCCATCTAGTGGGGTGACTTTATTAACACAAAAAGAGTTTTACAATTCGGTAACATATTAAGAACATTTTAAAACCTAAAATGTTCTTAAAAACAAAAACTCTTTAAAAATACAAATACAAACATATAAAATGGGCACTTGGTGGCATCACAATATGGAACTCCATTCCCTTAAAAGCCATTTTCTGGATAAAATAGGAAAGTTTTTCTTATCTATTATAAAATAATCGTACATCTCGCTAAGACAAATAGATAAAACATCCTGCACCGATAAAACCTCATGTTTGAATAATAAAATATTCCGGGCCTTCCATAGAGCTGCCTTCACGCAGTTGATAATCTTCCATGCCATTATCTTCTCGGTCCGTGTGGGGCACTCCAGACATCCATACAGCACGGTCTCCATCTTTATTCCTTTGTTCCGGGTGATTTTGTGTAGAAGAGGGCTTATTTTAGTCCATATGATTTTAGTAAAAAAACAAGTCCACATAAGATGTTGCACGGTCTTCTTGGCATCCTGGTCTTGGGCAGGCGGCAGAGTTGGTCAGCCCTCTTCGATGCTGGAATGCCCGGCATGGAAGACACTCGTGAACGCAGCTCCAGGCAAGGTCCTTCTGTGGGTTAAAAAGAGAGTTGTCATTTACCATTTTCCATATTTCTTTTGTTCTCTCTTCATTAAAATTACTTGCAGGCGCCATAAAACCACTTTCCTTAAAATCTTTGTATACTTTCTTACTATTTAAAAGGTATTGCACCGTCTTTCCGCTAAAATTATATAAAATCACAATTTTTCCTAAAATTCGATACTCATCCGGCAGGTTAAAAGAATAGGGGGAATTTAAGACTGTGGAAAACCACCCATTTCTGCGCATAAAATAACCTGTGTTGTAGCGGATAAAATATGACCAAAAGTGATTTTTAAAAACAGCGTTAAGACACATGCTAAAATACTTAGTTAAAAGAAAAGCTTTAAAATCAGGGAAATCCTTCCCCCCCATAGGTTTGGGTTTTAAAACTATCTCTCTCCTAAGCTTTTCCATTTTGGAGTTCCATAAGAAGGTGAAGCATGCCTTTGTGATCTTCTTTAGCAGCCGGTCTGGAGGGGGAAACACCAGACTAAGATACAATAAAATAGGTAAGATAATCATCTTTGTTATTAAAACCTTCCCCTCCAGCGTCAGCTGCCGCATGCTCCACATACATAACTTTTTGTTTATTTTTTGTGCCACCAAGTCCCAACTGGTAAAACCGTTGTTGGACTCATTAAAGGAGACCCCTAAAATCTGCACGGAATCAGAAACCGGTACAGGAATGTCCGTTAAAAGCATGTCTCCAATGTTTAAAATGTTGCTTTTACTAAAATTCACTTTAAAACCGGAGGAGCAGCAAAAATACTGAATTTGTTTCATGGTTTTTTGAATTGAGAGGGTGTCCCTGCAGAGCACCGCGACATCATCCATGTACCCCACTACTTTAGCCTCAATACCCCCCCCCACCCGGAAGGGGGGTTCCTCTGAGCTGCTTATCGGCTCGTATTGCACATAAAAGAGGCTCCAATGCACAGATAAAAAGTAGTGGGGACAAGGGACACCCCTGTTTCACCCCGGATTTTAAAAGGACATCCTGCGTCTTAAAACCGTTTACTAAAATCTTACTCGTGCAGTTTTCATAAAAGGCTCTTAGGGACAATAAAAAGCCTTCTGGTATACCCATCTTCTCTAAAACCTTAAAAAGATAAAAATGCGACACTCTGTCAAAGGCCTTCTCAAAGTCTATGGATAAAATGACAGTTTTACCATGCCTTGACTTGGTGTCGCTAATACAGTCTTTTAAAAGGTTTAAATTATCATGTATGGCCCTCCCAGGGACGCCACAGACTTGATTTGGATGTATGATCTTGTGTATTATATTTTTGAGTCTGTTGGCGCATATTTTAGCCATGATTTTGTAATCGGCGTTTAGAAGGGTGATGGGTCTCCAGTTCCTGATATCTGTCTTGTCACCTTTTTTGTATAATAGAGACACCTCACCCTTCCGCCATGACCCTGGGAGGCTCTTGGAATTAAAAACTTCTGTAAAAAGAGAATAAAAATCCTCTTTTAAAATTCCATAAAACGTAACATAAAACTCGATGGGTATACCGTCCGGACCAGGCACCTTGCCTGGTTTAAAACTACGGATGGTATCTACAATTTCCTGCTCCGAGATATCCCGCAATAAAAACCTCTGTGAGACAGGATCTAAAACATCCGTGATCTCCTCTAATGAGTCCTCCATAAAACTTATATCCACACTTTTAGTGTTAAAAAGATCCGCGTAAAAACCATGTACCTTTCCTAAAAGACCCTGTACATCTGTGACTCCATCAAGGTTATTTAAAACGCATTTTTTGTCAGTAACTTTCTTAAAAAAATACCTGGAGCAGGTCTCGTTCTCCTCAAGGTGTTTAACTCGGGAACGGAAAATAATTTCTTTGCCCTTCTGCTCCAGGCATTTGGCGATATCTTTTTTTATATCTAAAACTTCTTTCGTCACGTCAATATCATGCTCTCTCATTTTGTACAGGGTCTGCAGACGGGTGTTTAAATCAGAATAAAAATCCTGTTTCTCCTTGGCTTTGGAGATCCCAACCCTGATAAAATAGTCCTTAATCTTGATTTGCATTTTTTCCCACCACTGGCTGGTGGGAATGTTGGGATCTCTTACCCGTCTGCACTCTTTAAAAAAGGTAATAAAATCAGATAAAATCTGCGGATCTTGTAGAAGGGACACGTTCATCTTCCAGGCATTTCTGGTTCTCCTTCTTGCTCCAAGGTTCGCTTTAAAAAATAAAACCTTGTGGTCAGAGAAGGTATTATTAAAAACATCAGATCTAAAAGGTTGTACCTGGTGAGAGCAGAAGATAAAATCTATCCTGGAGCTGCAGGTGGTGTTGCTCCAGGTCACGCCGGCCTCTTCTGGTAAATGCGGGTTGCATGTTTTAAAAACATCCGTAAGCAGGTGATCTGTTACGATGTTCTTCAGCATGTTTGCGGTTTTGTCATAGTTCCTGCTTACGGAGTTAGAGAACCGGCGTTCCCCCCTTAAAACACAATTAAAATCACCAGCTAAAATAAGGGGATAAGAAGTGTTAATAAAAAGGGGTAAAATCTCCAACATTTCTGCTCTCACCTTCTTTTCCGGAGAACCATAAAAATTTAAAAACTGACATTTAATACCGTTGATAAAAGCTCTGACCAATAAAATTCTGCCTGGTAAGATTTCATAAAAATTTTCAATAAAAACGTTCCCTTTAAAAAGAATGGCGACCCCTGCTGATCTGGACTCGTTAGATCCAGACCAGACTGATGGCCCATGTACCCAATCTTTCTCGTATTTTTTATATTGGGATTTGTGTGGGATGCCGCATTCCTGCAGGAAGAACACGGAAGCAGCAAAAATGGTGAGGTAGTTAAACAGGGCAGCCCGTCTCACTTTACTCTCGAGGCTTCTTACATTAAAAGTGAGACATGAAAGGTCCGCCATCATTGAGTGTGTGAAAGGATGGTGTCGTACACACCCGCGGTGTTCAACTTAAAACCCACACTCTCCGGCTACACCAGAGACCCCGCTGGAGCTCTCATACCCCCCCGCATCCGAATCCACGGTAAACAACGATGATGCTGGAGAGGAACTCCCATCACTCAGCTGACCCCCCAGGGCACCCGAGGCAGGAATGTCCGATAAGTCCCAGATGGACGACATGGGTAGCGTATCAACCCCAGGGGTCGGCAAGTCGGCCTCCTGCTGCTCTCGTTTCCCCTCTGCAGGGGTGGGTACTTGGCTCCTGGCCACCACCTCGGAGGTTGCCCTTGGATCCCCCACCTGGCAGGGAGGGGGAGGGGCACTGGTGGATGGCACCTTAGGGGGACCGTCCGGTTTCGCTGCATCAGCAGGTACTTCCTTAGGTCCCCCCCGTACCACCTCCGAGTACAGGGTGGCCTTGGAGCCTTTCCGCCTTTTTGTTGCCGCTGCGTCTCCCCCGGGGTCTTCTGCCTCGGGTACCTCCGCAGCCGGCGTCTCCTGCGGGCCAGAACCGGCTTCATTTGGACTCCTCTCTGACCCAGGCTCCTGGGGGTGGGAGTCCATCAGCCGCTCTGCAGCCCTCCTCTTGCTACGCCGCTGCTCTTTTGCTTTACCTTCATCGTTTTGGGGGGGTCTGCTGGTGGTATCCATGTCCTCCGGTTCCTCTCCTTGGGGGGGTGCGGTTTGGTCTACTGGCTTCCTTGGCTGCCCTCGCTGCTCCGTATTTCGTGTCCTATGGCGACACTCAAAGGAAAGATGACCAACTCTGCCGCATATATCACATTTCTTTGCCATAGGACACTGGTTGGTCTCGTGCTCTGAACCACCACAATTCCTGCAGGTGACGCCGCAACTGTCTTTCTCATGGCCATATTTTCTACAGTTGCGGCAGTAGGCTGGCATTCCCGCAAAATAGAGGTCGCCACTCACGTTACCCAGTTTAAAACGAGCGGGCGGTAGTTTCAGACCCCCTGGGCATCCAGGGTCCTTAATACACGTGACCTGGAACCTCCATTTAGATGTCCAAATACCAAGCTCATTCATAATCTTTCCCATACACTTGACCGATTTGAAATAGCCACTGAGAAAGGCTTCCACTTCTTTTTGGTCAGCGTAGGGAGAATACATCTTAATCACTATGAGCTTGGTCACATCTAGGACGTGCTCAACCAACTGGACACCCTCAAGCCGTGGATCTTGTTTGGTAGGAATCGCATTGATCAAATCATGGAAAATACCTTTCTGGGTAAAGGTAACATCATAAGTCCTACGCTTGGGGTAGTCCTGTATCGCCAGAATCTCTCGCTTTTGTATATTGAATACACCCATGAGCACGTCCTCTACCACATAACGCAGGCCACGTGTACCCGCTGCTTCATCCGTAAAAACAACTTGAATTGTGTTCTGTATCCGGGCGTATGCCGGTATGGAGTCTGGGTCCGTACCCATGACTCATTTTTCTCTGCGCTTTACAACACCGCTGTTGTAAGTTCTCCACACTTAGCACGAGGCTAAGAGGGCAAGGGGGATCGCAACTCGTTATCTCTAGGACTAGGCCCTCTCCCCAATAGCAGCAGGCGGGTTTAGCCCACCGGAGTGGGCGATCCCGCCAGGCCGAGGAGAGGGGTACCTGAGATACCCTCTGGCTAAGCTCTCCTGCACAAGTGCACTTGAACTTAGCCAAAAGGCCGAGAAGCGATAACCCGAAATGGGTTTCACCTGTAGCCCGGTCCGCCCAACTCCACTTCCAAGGCTTGAGGCAACACGCTCAGCCAGCACTCTGGGCGCACCCACAATGCACCCAGGCAGCTGGGAGAGCTATTAAAACTTTACATAGCCCCGCCCCACGCCTTCTCAACCGCGCCCAGCCTCACACCCTCAGTCCTTCCTCTTGCACCGTGCTCACGCATCCTAGGCTTGCAGAGCCTGCTGCTGCAGGACTCGTCAGCTCCCTACAAAGGATGGTTAAGCCGGCGATGACACTAGAAGCAAGCACTAGTTTGTCTCTGAAGGTGCGTCGGTCGGTCGGTTGGAGGGATCTCTTCGGCCGGCCGCATTTCCAGTGGGGACGGATGGAAACTTTTTACCTAAAATAAGGGAAATTGGCTTCGGCCCCATAGGGCTTTATTGCCTTCCCCTGGGCCAGCATTAGTAGACCCTAGTAAGGAGAATATTAGAGCGGCATGGTCATCCGAAGAACTTAAAAACATACAGCAGGCCTTTTTTGCCCGCCATACATACATACATACATAACTACAGATTTTATATTTTTTTTTATATATATACATTATATTATATATATACACACATTATATATATATATATATATATACACACACACACATATACACACACACATACACACACACACACACACAATCTTAAATCTATCTTTAATCTATATCTACAAAATCTGTAATTTAGAAATAATCCATATCTATATTCTACATAATTAATAAAGATAGATAGATAGATAGACTCACATACATACATACATACATACTGTATGCAATTGAGCCAGGTGTTTGGAAGGCTGACGATGTCACTCCTTTGTGATGTCATGAGCCAGGTGTATGGCAGGCTGATCTCACTCCATTGTGATGTCATCAATTTAGAAGCATTAATACCGGGCTTGGCAGCCATTTTAGTCAGTCTCTGCTGCAGCTGGGAGACGGGAGATGGTCTTTATTTCCACCAAGAAGCTGCAGAACTACCGGTAACTGCATCATTTTTATTTTATTCAATATAGGTTTTATTGGTTTCATGGAGGGGGGGGGGGAACTTTTGCCTTATCTCAAAGCAATGTAAAAATAACTTTGACAATGAAACTTAATAAATCAATTTCGAGTTGAACTATATCATGTTTGTCTGTGATATTTTATAAGGTCTACAAACAGGGGAATGAGGGGAGGGTAAGGGGGGGGGAGTGGTAAGGGAGGGTAGGTATCTATGACACGGGAGAAAGAGAAAATAAAACAAAAAGGGGGGGGGGCTCCGGAATTGTTGTTTCTCTTTACGATTGTGGTTTAAACGTGTTACTCACATGTCCCTGTCTGTAACCACTTGGTAAATAGGGGTGAGCTCCAGGCATCTATCCATATCGCCCAGGTGTCATACAATTTATCATAGCCTGACGGCTCATCTAGAAGCCTCATTCTCTCCATACGCTCTATTTCGTGGATCATTGTTATTTTTAGTGGAGTGCATTTTTTATGCAGCACACAAGGGGGAGACAGCGGCCTACCAAAATCTAGTTGGCTGCTGCTGTGGCTTTCTTTTTTTAAAAAAAAGGTAGGTTCCGTTCTTCCATGGTGAGGAATAGGCAGGGAGGTTCCGTTTTTGCCAGCTGGGGAATGCTTATAGGCAAGGCCTTATCCTTGGTGGTGCATGTAACGTCAGACCACGTTTTAGACATGCAGCAGCAGCATTCAGTCAGTGGCTGACAAACGAGCTCCATGCAAGTTTACATTAAACAGACACATTTCTTTCTTTACTGTATTGACTGCGGTCTGTAATCGAGCGGTTGAACTGTTTCTGTGTCCATGCATTGAATAAAGCAATACATCCTTGTAAAGTAGACGTCCGTTCGTTGGAGTTCTTTGCTCCCCGAGTGTTGCTCCATCTCTAAACGTTGGCCTGGATCTTCATGGACGAATACTGCCCATCCCACGTGGAGCGTGTATCTCAGCCCGCGTGGAGTGCTGCAGTCCAATGAGGTATTCCGTGCTACATAGCAAGCCTTGGGCCTGTGTGATTGGGGGTCCGCTGCTGTCTGTCCACTCTGAAGCGCGCATCCGGGGCCGGCCGCTTTTCGACTACCAGCGACTGCAGGTCACACACACAGGCTGGTTGGAATGGCCTAGCATTATCCTGATCCGGAGGTGTAACTTGAAGCTGCGGGGCCCCAGTACAAAGTCTGGAACTGGGCCCCCAAACTATAAAGCTTCATTAATAGCATTGGTTTACAATGTGGGGAAGAGAGACTTTATGGGCCCCCTGGGGCTCCGGGCCCCCTGCACATACACCCATGACCCGAATACGTGGAGCATACAGACGCAGGCTGCCAGGATACGCTGTGCCTCCCCGATGTTTCCAACTTGGCTATTAGCGCAGCGGTAGGTACGAACTATAGAGTGCGGCTGCCATATGAACTGGTGTGTGTGTGTGTGTGTTGTTTTGCTTCCAGTTGTACCTGTGCTGTGCACACTCTGGCAGACGCAGCTGCTCAGTGGATACAATGTTGCGAGCAGACGGGCTGAGTGTCAATCAAAGTGCTTGGGTGGTGGTAGCAGCAGCCGCCGCCACAGCTGCGCTGCACCTCTTGCTTATCGGTTTTGTTTTTCTGCTTTTGGAAACTGTTGTAGGAAAGGGGGTGCACCGGTCCTGGAGGTACTGCAATACCAGGTCAATGCGTGGAGTGGACAGAGCAAGCTCTTTTTCCAGCTCCCTGTTCTAAAAATCCATTTAATATATGGTCCCCAGATAGGGGACGTATCAGATATTAAACTGATAAGAACAGATTTTTTTTTAAGTTAACATCCCCATCTAGTGGGGTGACTTTATTAACACAAAAAGAGTTTTACAATTTTGTAACATATTAAGAACATTTTAAAACCTAAAATGTTCTAAAAAACAAAAACTCTTTAAAAATACAAATACAAACATATAAAATGGGCACTTGGTGGCATCACAATATGGAACTCCATTCCCTTAAAAGCCATTTTCTGGATAAAATAGGAAAGTTTTTCTTATCTATTATAAAATAATCGTACATCTCGCTAAGACAAATAGATAAAACATCCTGCACCGATAAAACCTCATGTTTGAATAATAAAATATTCCGGGCCTTCCACAGAGCTGCTTTCACGCAGTTGATGATCTTCCATGCCATTATCTTCTCGGTCCGTGTGGGGCACTCCAGACATCCATACAGCACGGTCTCCATCTTTATTCCTTTGTTCCGGGTGATTTTGTGTAGAAGAGGGCTTATTTTAGTCCATATGATTTTAGTAAAAAAACAAGTCCACATAAGATGTTGCACGGTCTCTTCTTCTTGGCATCCTGGTCTTGGGCAGGCGGCAGAGTTGGTCAGCCCTCTTCGATGCTGGAATGCCCGGCATGGAAGACACTCGTGAACGCAGCTCCAGGCAAGGTCCTTCTGTGGGTTAAAAAGAGAGTTGTCATTTACCATTTTCCATATTTCTTTTGTTCTCTCTTCATTAAAATTACTTGCAGGAGCCATAAAACCACTTTCCTTAAAATCTTTGTATACTTTCTTACTATTTAAAAGGTATTGCACCGTCTTCCCGCTAAAATTATATAAAATCACAATTTTTCCTAAAATTCGATACTCATCCGGCAGGTTAAAAGAATAGGGGGAATTTAAGACTGTGGAAAACCACCCATTTCTGCGCATAAAATAACCTGTGTTGTAGCGGATAAAATATGACCAAAAGTGATTTTTAAAAACAGCGTTAAGACACATGCTAAAATACTTAGTTAAAAGAAAAGCTTTAAAATCAGGGAAATCCTTCCCCCCCATAGGTTTGGGTTTTAAAACTATCTCTCTCCTAAGCTTTTCCATTTTGGAGTTCCATAAGAAGGTGAAGCATGCCTTTGTGATCTTCTTTAGCAGCCGGTCTGGAGGGGGAAACACCAGACTAAGATACAATAAAATAGGTAAGATAATCATCTTTGTTATTAAAACTTTCCCCTCCAGCGTCAGCTGCCGCATGCTCCACATACATAACTTTTTGTTTATTTTTTGTGCCACCAAGTCCCAACTGGTAAAACCGTTGTTGGACTCATTAAAGGAGACCCCTAAAATCTGCACGGAATCAGAAACCGGTACAGGAATGTCCGTTAAAAGCATATCTCCAATGTTTAAAATGTTGCTTTTACTAAAATTCACTTTAAAACCGGAGGAGCAGCAGAAATACTGAATTTGTTTCATGGTTTTTTGAATTGAGAGGGTGTCCCTGCAGAGCACCGCGACATCATCCATGTACCCCACTACTTTAGCCTCAATACCCCCCCCCCCACCCGGAAGGGGGGTTCCTCTGATCTGCTTATCGGCTCGTATTACACATAAAAGAGGCTCCAATGCACAGATAAAAAGTAGTGGGGACAAGGGACACCCCTGCTTCACCCCGGATTTTAAAAGGACATCCTGCGTCTTAAAACCGTTGACTAAAATCTTACTCGTGCAGTTTTCATAAAAGGCTCTTAGGGACAATAAAAAGCCTTCTGGTATACCCATCTTCTCTAAAACCTTAAAAAGATAAAAATGCGACACTCTGTCAAAGGCCTTCTCAAAGTCTATGGATAAAATGGCAGTTTTACCATGCCTTGACTTGGTGTCGCTAATACAGTCTTTTAAAAGGTTTAAATTATCATGTATGGCCCTCCCAGGGACGCCACAGACTTGATTTGGATGTATGATCTTGTGTATTATATTTTTGAGTCTGTTGGCGCATATTTTAGCCATGATTTTGTAATCGGCGTTTAGAAGGGTGATGGGTCTCCAGTTCTTTATGTCTGTCTTATCCCCTTTCTTGTATAACAGAGACACCTCACCCTTCCGCCATGACCCTGGGAGGCTCTTGGAATTAAAAACTTCTGTAAAAAGAGAAAAAAAATCCTCTTTTAAAATTCCATAAAACGTGACATAAAACTCGATGGGTATACCGTCCGGACCAGGCACCTTGCCTGGTTTAAAACTACAGATGGTATCTAAAATTTCCTGCTCCGAGATATCCCGCAATAAAAAACTCTGTGAGACAGGATCTAAAACATCCGTGATCTCCTTTAATGAGTCCTCCATAAAACTTATATCCACACTTTTAGTGTTAAAAAGATCCGCGTAAAAACCATGTACCTTTCCTAAAAGACCCTGTACATCTGTGACTCCATCAAGGTTATTTAAAACGCATTTTTTGTCAGTAACTTTCTTAAAAAAATACCTGGAGCAGGTCTCGTTCTCCTCAAGGTGTTTAACTCGGGAACGGAAAATAATTTCTTTGCCCTTCTGCTCCAGGCATTTGGCGATATCTTTTTTTATATCTAAAACTTCTTTCGTCACATCAATATCATGCTCTCTCATTTTGTACAGGGTCTGCAGACGGGTGTTTAAATCAGAATAAAAGGCCCGTTTCTCTTTGGCTTTGGAGATCCCAACCCTGATAAAATAGTCCTTAATCTTGATTTTCATCTTTTCCCACCACTGGCTGGTGGGAATGTTGGGATCTCTAACCCGTCTGCACTCTTTAAAAAAGGTAATAAAATCCGATAAAACCTGCGGATCTTGTAGAAGGGACACGTTCATCTTCCAGGCATTTCTGGTTCTCCTTCTTGCTCCAAGGTTTGCTTTAAAAAATAAAACCTTGTGGTCAGAGAAGGTATTATTAAAAACATCAGATCTAAAAGGTTGTACCTGGTGAGAGCAGAAGATAAAATCAATCCTGGAGCTGCAGGTGGTGTTGCTCCAGGTCACGCCGGCCTCTTCAGGTAAAAGCGGGTTGCATGTTTTAAAAACATCCGTAAGCAGGTGATCTGTTACGATGTTCTTCAGCATATTTGAGGTTTTGTCATAGTTCCTGCTTACGGAGTTAGAGAACCGGCGTTCCCCCCTTAAAACACAATTAAAATCACCAGCTAAAATAAGGGGATAAGAATCGTTAATAAAAAGGGGTAAAATCTCCAACATTTCTGCTCTCACCTTCTTTTCTGGAGAACCATAAAAATTTAAAAACTGACATTTAATACCGTTGATAAAAGCTCTGACCAATAAAATTCTGCCTGGTAAAATTTCATAAAAATTTTCAATAAAAACGTTCCCTTTAAAAAGAATGGCGACCCCTGCTGATCTGGACTCGTTAGATCCAGACCAGACTGATGGCCCATGTACCCAATCCTTCTCATACTTTTTATATTGGGATTTGTGCGGGATGCCGCATTCCTGCAGGAAAAAAACGGAAGCAGCAAAAATGGTGAGGTAGTTAAACAGGGCAGCCCGTCTCACTTTACTCTCGAGGCTTCTTACATTAAAAGTGAGACATGAAAGGTCCGCCATCATTGAGTGTGTGAAGGGATGGTGGTGTACACACCCGCGGTGTTCAACTTAAAACCCACACTCTCCGGCTAAACCAGAGACCCCGCTGGAGCTCTCATACCCCCCCGCATCCGAATCCACGGTGAACAACGATGATGCTGGAGAGGAACTCCCATCACTCAGCTGACCCCCCAGGGCACCCGAGGCAGGAATGTCTGATAAGTCCCAGATGGACGACATGGGTAGCGTCTCAACCCCGGGGGTCGGCAAGTCGGCCTCCTGCTGCTCTCGTTTCCCCTTTGCAGGGGTGGGTACTTGGCTCCTGGCCACCACCTCGGAGGTTGCCCTTGGGTCCCCCACCTGGCTGGGAGGGGGAGGGGCACTGGTGGATGGCACCTTAGGGGGACCGTCCGGTTTCCCTGCGTCAGCAGTTACTTCCTTAGGTCCCCCCCGTACCACCTCCGAGTACAGGGTGGCCTTTGAGCCTTTCCGCCTTTTTGTTGCCGCTGCGTCTCCCCCGGGGTCTTCTGCCTCGGGTACCTCCGCAGCCGGCGTCTCCTGCGGGCTAGGACCGGCTTCATTTGGCCTCCCCTCTGACCCAGGCTCCTGGGGTTGGGAGTCCATCGGCCGATCTGCAGCCCTCCTCTTGCTACGCCGCTGCTCTTTTGCTTTACCTTCCTCGTTTTGGGGGGTCTGCTGGTGGTATCCATATCCTCCGGTTCCTCTCCTTGGGGGGGTGCGGTTTGGTCTTCTGGTTTCCTTGGCTGCCCTCGCTGCTCCGTATTTCGTGCCCTATGGCGACACTCAAAAGAAAGATGACCAACTCTGCCGCATAGATCGCATTTTTTTGCCATAGGACACTGGTTGGTCTCATGCTCTGAGCCACCACAATTCCTGCAGGTGACGCCGCAACTGTCTTTCTCATGGCCATATTTTCTACAGTTGCGGCAGTAGGCTGGCATTCCCGCAAAATAGAGGTCGCCACTCACATTACCCAGTTTAAAACGAGCGGGCGGTAATTTCAGACCCCCTGGGCACCCAGGGTCTTTAATACACGTGACCTGAAATCTCCATTTAGATGTCCAAATACCAAGCTCATTCATAATCTTTCCCATACACTTGACCGATTTAAAATAGCCACTCAGGAAAGCTTCCACTTCTTTCTGGTCAGCATAGGGAGAATACATCTTAATCACTATGAGCTTGGTCACATCTAGGACGTGCTCCACCAACTGGACACCCTCAAGCCGTGGATCTTGTTTGGTAGGAATCGCATTGATCAAATCATGGAAAATACCTTTCTGGGTAAAGGTAACATCATAAGTCCTATGCTTGGGGTAGTCCTGTATTGCCAGTATTTCTCGCTTTTGTATATTGAATACTCCCATGAGCACGTCCTCCACCACATAACGCAGGCCACGTGTACCCGCCGCTTCATCGGTAAAAATAACTCGAATGGTGTTTAATATCCGGGCGTATGCCGGTATTGAGTCTGGGTCCGCACCCATGACTCCTGTTATAGCGCCTTACAACACCGCTGTTGTAATTTTTCCACACCTTGACACAAGGTCAAGCGGGCAAGGGGGATCGCAACTCGTTATCCCTAGGACTAGGCCCTCTCCCCAATAGCAGCAGGCGGGTTTAGCCCACCGAAGTGGGCGATCCCGCCAGGCCGAGGAGAGGGGTACCTGGGATACCCTCCGGCTAAGCTCTCCTGCACAAGTGTACTTGAACTTAGCCAAAAGGCCGAGAAGCGATAACCCGTAACGGGTTTCACCTGTAGCCCGGTCCGCCCAACTCCACTTCCAAGGCTTGAGGCAACACGCTCAGCCAGCACTCTGGGCGCACCCACAATGCACCCAGGCAGCTGGGAGAGTTTGTAAAACTTTCCATAGCCCCGCCCCACGCCTTCTCAACCGCGTCCAGCCTCACACCCTCAGTCCTTCCTCTTGCACCGTGCTCACGCATCCTAGGCTTGCAGAGCCTGCTGCTGCTGCTGCTACTGCAGGACTCGTCAGCTCCCTACAAAGGATGGTTAAGCCGGCGATGACACTAGAAGCAAGCACTAGTTTGTCTCTGAAGGTGCGTCGGTCGGTCGGTTGGAGGGATCTCTTCGGCCGGCCGCATTTCCAGTGGGGACGGATGGAAACTTTTTTGTATCTCAGCCCGCGTGGAGTGCTGCAGTCCAATGAGGTATTCCGTGCTACATAGCAAGCCTTGGGCCTGTGTGATTGGGGGTCCGCTGCTGTCTGTCCACTCTGAAGCGCGCATCCGGGGCCGGCCGCTTTTCGACTACCAGCGACTGCAGGTCACACACACAGGCTGGTTGGAATGGCCTAGCATTATCCTGATCCGGAGGTGTAACTTGAAGCTGCAGGGCCCCAGTACAAAGTCTGGAACTGGGCCCCCAAACTATAAAGCTTCATTGATAGCATTGGTTTACAATGTGGGGAAGAGAGACTTTATGGGCCCCCTGGGGCTCCGGGCCCCCTGCACATACACCCATGACCCGAATACGTGGAGCATACAGACGCAGGCTGCCAGGATACGCTGTGCCTGCCCGATGTTTCCAACTTGGCTATTAGCGCAGCGGTAGGTACCAACTATAGAGTGCGGCTGCCATATGAACTGGTGTGTGTGTGTGTGTGTTGTTTTGCTTCCAGTTGGACCTGTGCTGTGCACACTCTGGCAGACGCAGCTGCTCAGTGGATACAATGTTGCGAGCAGACGGGCTGAGTGTCAATCAAAGTGCTTGGGTGGTGGTAGCAGCAGCCGCCGCCACAGCTGCGCTGCACCTCTTGCTCGTCGGTTTTGTTTTTCTGCTTTTGGAAACTGTTGTAGGAAAGGGGGTGCACCGGTCCTGGAGGTACTGCAATACCAGGTCAATGCGTGGAGTGGACAGAGCAAGCTCTTTTTCCAGCTCCCTGTTCTAAAAATCCATTTAATATATGGTCCCCAGATAGGGGACGTATCAGATATTAAACTGATAAGAACAGATTTTTTTTTTTAAGTTGACAAACCCTCCAAATGGGGGGCGTTTTTATTTGTACAACACATATTTACATAGACGACTTTAAAAATGTTTGTCAATAGTACATTAAAACATATTAATAACACATTAAAACATACCATTTAAAACATTTGTCTACGTATAATACATGTTAAAATACAGAACAAATTAAATATCACATAAAAGGGCACTTGGTGGCATCATATTATGGAGCTCCATTCTGCTAAAAGCCATTTTCTCGCTAAAACAGGAAAATTTTTCTTGTCTACTAAAAAGTATTGGTGCATCTCATTAAGAGTAATTGATAAAATGTCCTTCACAGATAAAACTTCATGTTTAAAAACTAAAATGTTTCTGGTTTTCCACAGAGCTGCTTTGACCGAGTTGACCATCTTCCATGCCATAATTCTTTGAGTCTGTGTGGGGCATTCCAGGCATCCATATAAAACGGCATCCAATGTCAGTCTCTTAAGTCCTGTGATCTTTATCATAAGCGGTGATATCTTAATCCATACTTTCTTTGCCATAAAACAAGTCCATATAAGATGTAGTGTTGTCTCTTCTCCTGGGCATCCGGGTCTTGGGCATGCGGCAGTGTTGGTCAAACCTCTACGATGCTGGAATGCCCGGCATGGAAGACAGTCATGGACGCAGCTCCAGGCCAGATCTTTCTGTGAATTAAAAAGATAATGATTAACCATCATCCAGGTCTCTTTACTATTTTTTTCGTTAAAATTACTGACTTGTACATAAAAACCACTTTCTTTTATGGTTTTTAAAATGACTTTACTATTCATTAAAATTTGCACGTTTTTGCCAGTAAAATCATATAAAATCACTATTTTTTCTAAAATCTTATACTCACGGGGCAAGTTAAAAGAGTAAGGGGAATTTAAAACTGTGTGGAACCATCCATTCCTCCTCATAAAATAGCCAGTGTTGTATCGTAAAAAATAAGACCAATAGTGATTTTTAAAAAGAGCACCAATACACATACTAAAATACTTCGTATATAAAAAGGCTTTAAAATCAGGGAAATCTTTTCCTCCCATCTCCTTCGGCTTCATTACGATTTCCCTGCTTAATTTCTCCATCTTGGAGCTCCATAAAAATGTGAAGCATGCCTTAACAATTTTATTAAAAACTCTGCCAGGAGGGGGAAACACCAAGCTTAAATACAGTAAAATGGGTAAAATCACTGACTTTGTGATTAAAACCCTCCCCTCCATGGTCAGCTGCCGCATGCTCCACATACAGATTTTCTTATTGACTTTCTGTGCCACCAAGTCCCAACTATTAAGACCTCTGTTGTCCTCGTTGAAGGAGACACCTAAAATTTGCACTGAGTCGGACACAGGAATGGGGACATCTGACAAGGGCAGGTCCCCGATGTTTAAAATACTACTCTTGTTAAAATTTACCTTAAAACCCGAGGCGCAGCAATAAAACTCAATTTGCCTTGATGCTCTCTGGATTGACAGGGTGTCCCTTCCGAGAATTGCCACGTCGTCCATGTACCCCACTACTTTAGCCTCGATCCCCCCCCCCCCCCTCCGGGCAGGGGGATCCCTCGGATCAGCTTGTCACGTCGGATTGTACATAAAAGAGGCTCTAGGGCGCAGATAAAAAGTAGTGGGGACAAGGGACACCCCTGCTTCACCCCGGAATTTAAAAGCACTTCCTGTGTCCTAAAACCATTGACTAAAATTCTGCTTGTGCAATTGTTGTAAAACGCTTTAAGAGACAATAAAAAACCTTCCGGTATACCCATTCTCTCTAAAACCTTAAAAAGATAAAAATGTGACACCCGATCAAAGGCTTTTTCAAAGTCTATAGTTAAAATTGCCATTTGACCTTTTCTTGACTTGGTGTCACTTATGCAGTCCTTTATGAGGTTAAGATTCTCCCATATTGCCCTCCCGGGCACCCCACAGACCTGGTTGGGGTGTACAATTTTGCTTACTACGGTCTTTAGTCTGTTCGCACATATTTTGGCCATTATTTTGTAGTCACTGTTCAGAAGGGTGATCGGTCTCCAGTTCTTGATGTCTGTCTTGTCTCCTTTCTTGTATAAAAGAGACACGTCACCCTTCTTCCAGGACCCCGGGAGGGCTTTCGACATAAAAACTTCAGTAAAAAGGGAGAAGAGGTCATCCTTAAAAATACCAAAAAAGGTGACATAAAACTCTATGGGTATACCATCGGGCCCAGGCACCTTACCTGGTTTAAAACTCTTAATAGTCTCTAAAATCTCCTGTTCTGTGATGTCCCTTAATAAAATCTCACGAGAACCAGGATCTAAAACGTCAGTGATCTCCTTCAACGAGTCATTCATAAAATCACTGTCAACAGGTTTAGTATTAAAAAGATCCGCATAAAACTCATACACTTTCTTTAAAATACCCTGTATGTCCTTGGTGCCACCGAGATCATCGAGGACTGTCCGCTTGTCTCTTATCTTCTTGAAGAAGTACCTGGAGCAGGTTTCATTTTCCTCCAGATGTTGTACTTTAGAGCGGAAGATTATTTCTTTTCCCCTCTGCTCCAGGCACCGGGCGATCTCTTTCTTCACCTCGATGATCTCGTGGTCCACCTCTATATCATGTTCACGGAACTTATACAGGGTTTGCAGGCGAGTGTTCAGGTTGGAATAAAATGTACGTTTTTCTTTAGCCTTGGCGATCCCAACCTTGATAAAAAAGTTTTTAATTTTTTGCTTCATCATCTCCCACCACTGGCTGGTGGGAGTGTTGGGATCTTTCACTCGCCTGCAGTCTTTATAAAAAGTGATAAAATCGGATAAAACCTGCGGATCTTCTAAAAGGGACACATTAAATTTCCAGGCATTTTTACCGGATTTCCTCTTTAAAACGGTATCAACTTTAAAATATAAAAGCTTATGATCCGAGAAAACATTGGTAAAAGAATCACATCTAAAAGGCAGTACTTGATAAGAACAGAACATAAAATCTATCCTGGAGCTGCAGATCTTGTTGCTCCAGGTGACGCCGGCTTCCTCTGATGCGTTGGGATTGCATTTCTTAAAAGCATCAGTGAGCTTGGCGTCTAAAATCAGATTTTTTAACATAGAAGAGGTCTTATCATAATTTCTGCTCACTGAGCTAGAAAGCCGGCGTTCCCCCTTTAAAATACAATTAAAATCCCCTGCTAAAATCAGGGGGTCAGAATCATTAATAAAAAGGGGTAAAATCTCTAGCATCTCTGCTCGCTCTTTCTTATCAGCTGATCCATAAAAGTTTAAAAACTGCCACTTTATACCATTGATAAAAGCCTTGACCAATAAAACTCTGCCTGGTAAAATTTCATTAATAACGTCAATTAAAACGTTCCCTTTAAAAAGAATGGCGACCCCCGCCGATCTGGTCTCGTTAGAGCCGGACCAGACCGACGGTCCATGTACCCAGTCATCTTGGTATTTTTTGTAGTTTGCTCTATGCGGGATGCCGCACTCCTGCAGGAAAAATACGGAGGCAGCAAAGATAGTCAGGTAGTTGAAGAGGGCGACCCTCCTCACGTGGCTCTCGATACTTCTGACATTAAAAGTGAGTCCCGACAGAGCAGCCATTGGAGACTAGGATATACGTGGGTCTTCAAAAGTCTCCGGGCAAGCCAAAGACCTCGCTAGCACTCTCACACCCCCCCGCATCCGAATCTATCGAGAACGGCGATGCTGGAGAGGAACCCACTCCACTTAGTGGACCCCCGACGGTGCCCGAGAGAGGGATTTGCGTTAGATCCCATACCGATTCTATTCCTTCCGGAAACTCCAAGGGGGCCAGCAGGCCGGCTCCCGTGCTTATTTCTGTTCCCTCCGCTGGGGTGGGTACTTGGCTCACTTGCGTTTCTGTGCCCTCGGAGGTGGCACCCCGCGCCCCCTCCTGGCCGGGAGGGGGAGGGGCCTTCTGGGATGACACAGCAGGGGGTACTTCCCCCGGGTCCTCCAACTTCGTCGGGATCTCCGGGGTTCCCCCCTGCACCACCTCCGAATAAAGCTTGCCTCCTGAGCCTTTCCGCCGTTTCTGCGTTGCGGCCGCTGTGCCCCCTGGGTCCTCCACCTCGGGCACCGCTTGAGCGGGCATCTTCGGAGGGCCTGGACCGGCTTCCCCGGCCCTACTACCTCTACCGGTTTCCCGGGAGGGAGAGCCTGTCCGCCGGTCACTCACCCTCCTTTTGATGCTCCGCTGCTCCTTACCACTCTGGGGGGGTCCACTGGAGACCTCCATCTCCTCAGGTTCCTCTCCCTGGGGGGGTGCTGCTTGGTCATCTGGCTGCCCTGGCTGCTCTTTGGGTCCGGGTCGCCCTTGCTGCTCCGTCTTCTGTGCTCTGTGGGGGCAAAACGTGTAGAGGTGACCAACACTGCCGCAAAAATAACATCCTTTCCCTTTCTGACATTGACTAGTTTCGTGATCCGTGCCCCCACACTTCTTACAGGTGCTCGCACAGGAATCCTTATGGTGACCGTATTGTGAACAAATCCTGCAGAAGTCGGGCATTCCCGCAAAGTACAGGTCGCCATTCACTTTGCCCAATTTAAAACGCGCTGGCGGCAAGATCACTCCCCCCGGCTTACTGGGGTCACTTACACACGTGGCCTGGAAACGCCACTTCGAGGTCCAGATGCCAAACTCGTTCATAATCTTTCCCATACATCTGACGGATTTAAAATAGCGTAATAGGAAATCCTCAACCTCTTTAACGTCAATGTAGGGTGAATACATCTTAATCACCACGAGTTTGGTTATGTCGAGGACGTGCTCGACCAGCAAGACACCCTCAAGCTTCGGATCTTTTTTGTTTGGTATGGCTGCAACCAGATCACGAAAGATGCCCGTCTCAGTTAGGGTGACGTCATAGATCCGTCGCTTGGGGTAGTCTTGGATCGCTAGAATCTCACGTTTTTGCACATTAAACACTCCTTGCAGCACGTCCTCGACCACATACCTCAGGCCACGTGTATCCGCACTATTGGTAAAAGAGACACGTACGGTGTTCTTTATCCGCGCATAAGCCGGTATTTCGGTTGGGTTTTCACCCATGTTGTGGATATAGTGTCACAAACCGCTTTGTGACGCCTAGGAATAAGTGCCCTCCTCTGGCCCGGAGACCAGAAGAGGCAGGGGGATCGCGACTCGTTTACTCTGGGACTAATCCCTCTCCCTAATGGCAGCAGGCGGGTGAAGCCCACCGAAGTGGGCGATCCCGCCAGGCAAAGGAGAGGGGTACCCGAGTTACCTTCCGGCTAAGACTTCCTGTACCGGGTACACTTGGTCTTAGCCAAAAGGCCGAGAAGCGATAACCCGAAATGGGTTTCACCTGTAGCCCGGCCCGCCCAACTCCACTTCCAAGGCTTGAGGCAACACGCTCAGCCAGCACTCTGGGCGCACCCACAATGCACCCAGGCAGCTGGGAGAGTTTGTAAAACTTTCCATAGCCCCGCCCCACGCCCTCTCAACCGCGCCCAGCCTCACACCCTCAGTCCTTCCTCTTGCACCGTGCTCACGCATCCTAGGCTTGCTTGCAGAGCCTGCTGCTGCTGCTGCTACTGCAGGACTCGTCAGCTCCCTACAAAGGATGGTTAAGCCGGCGATGACACTAGAAGCAAGCACTAGTTTGTCTCTGAAGGTGCGTCGGTCGGTCGGTTGGAGGGATCTCTTCGGCCGGCCGCATTTCGAGTGGGGACGGATGGAAACTTTTTACCTAAAATAAGGGAAATTGGCTTCGGCCCCGTAGGGCTTTATTGCCTTCCCCTGGGCCAGCATTAGTAGACCCTAGTAAGGAGAATATTAGAGCGGCATGGTCATCCGAAGAACTTAAAAACATACAGCAGGCCTTTTTTGCCCGCCATACATACATAACTACAGATTTTATATTTTTTTTTACATATATACATTATATATATACACATTATATTTATATACACATTATATATATATATATATATATATATATATATATATATATATATACATACACACACACACACACACAATCTTAAATCTATCTTTAATCTATATCTACAAAATCTGTAATTTAGAAAAAATCCATATCTATATTCTACATAATTAATAAAGATAGATAGATAGATAGATAGATAGATAGATAGATAGATAGATAGATAGATAGACTCACATACATACATACATACATACATACTGTATGCAATTGAGCCAGGTGTTTGGAAGGCTGACAATGTCACTCCTTTGTGATGTCATGAGCCAGGTGTATGGCAGGCTGATGTCACTCCATTGTGATGTCATCAATTTAGAAGCATTAATACCGGGCTTGGCAGCCATTTTAGTCAGTCTCTGCTGCAGCTGGGAGACGGGAGATGGTCTTTATTTCCACCAAGAAGCTGCAGAACTACCGGTAACTGCATCATTTTTATTTTATTCAATATAGGTTTTATTGGTTTCATGGAGGGGGGGAAACTTTTGCCTTATCTCAAAGCAATGTAAAAATAACTTTGACAATGAAACTTAATAAATCAATTTCGAGTTGAACTATATCATGTTTGTCTGTGATATTTTATAAGGTCCACAAACAGGGGAATGAGGGGAGGGTAAGGGGGGGGAATGGTAAGGGAGGGTAGGTATCTATGACACGGGAGAAAGAGAAAATAAAACAAAAAGGGGGGGGGGCTCCGGAATTGTTGTTTCTCTTTACGATTGTGGTTTAAACGTGTTACTCACATGTCTCTGTCTGTAACCACTTGGTAAATAGGGGTGAGCTCCAGGCATCTATCCATATCGCCCAGGTGTGATCCAATTTATCATAGCCTGACGGCTCATCTAGAAGCCTCATTCTCTCCATACGCTCTATTTCGTGGATCATTGTTATTTTTAGTGGAGTGCATTTTTTATGCAGCACACAAGGGGGAGACAGCGGCCTACCAAAATCTAGTTGGCTGCTGCTGTGGCTTTCTTTTTTTAAAAAAAAGGTAGGTTCCGTTCTTCCATGGTGAGGAATAGGCAGGGAGGTTCCGTTTTTGCCAGCTGGGGAATGCTTATAGGCAAGGCCTTATCCCTGGTGGTGCATGTAACGTCAGACCACGTTTTAGACATGCAGCAGCAGCATTCAGTCAGTGGCTGACAAACGAGCTCCATGCAAGTTTACATTAAACAGACACATTTCTTTCTTTACTGTATTGACTGCGGTCTGTAATCGAGCGGTTGAACTGTTTCTGTGTCCATGCATTGAATAAAGCAATACATCCTTGTAAAGTAGACGTCCGTTCGTTGGAGTTCTTTGCTCCCCGAGTGTTGCTCCATCTCTAAACGTTGGCCTGGATCTTCATGGACGAATACTGCCCATCCCACGTGGAGCGTGTATCTCAGCCCGCGTGGAGTGCTGCAGTCCAATGAGGTATTCCGTGCTACATAGCAAGCCTTGGGCCTGTGTGATTGGGGGTCCGCTGCTGTCTGTCCACTCTGAAGCGCGCATCCGGGGCCGGACGCTTTTCGACTACCAGCGACTGCAGGTCACACACACAGGCTGGTTGGAATGGCCTAGCATTATCCTGATCCGGAGGTGTAACTTGAAGCTGCGGGGCCCCAGTACAAAGTCTGGAACTGGGCCCCCAAACTATAAAGCTTCATTGATAGCATTGGTTTACAATGTGGGGAAGAGAGACTTTATGGGCCCCCTGGGGCTCCGGGCCCCCTGCACATACACCCATGACCCGAATACGTGGAGCATACAGACACAGGCTGCCAGGATACGCTGTGCCTGCCCGATGTTTCCAACTTGGCTATTAGCGCAGCGGTAGGTACGAACTATAGAGTGCGGCTGCCATATGAACTGGTGTGTGTGTGTGTGTGTGTGTTGTTTTGCTTCCAGTTGGACCTGTGCTGTGCACACTCTGGCAGACGCAGCTGCTCAGTGGATACAATGTTGCGAGCAGACGGGCTGAGTGTCAATCAAAGTGCTTGGGTGGTGGTAGCAGCAGCCGCCGCCACAGCTGCGCTGCACCTCTTGCTCGTCGGTTTTGTTTTTCTGCTTTTGGAAACTGTTGTAGGAAAGGGGGTGCACCGGTCCTGGAGGTACTGCAATACCAGGTCAATGCGTGGAGTGGACAGAGCAAGCTCTTTTTCCAGCTCCCTGTTCTAAAAATCCATTTAATATATGGTCCCCAGATAGGGGACGTATCAGATATTAAACTGATAAGAACAGATTTTTTTTTTTTTTTTTTTATTGTAAAATAAACTATTTGCACAAACAGGTTATTCAATCATTGTAAATCTGCAAATTACACTCAAATCACACAATAAAGAAGAATACTTATAACTTTACAAGGTGTTTCCATTTCTTGAATTTCCAGATCCCTTCGGCATCAGCTACTCCTCGCTTCTTTTTATCATATAAGTAACACAGGTAAAGACGACTCAGGATCAGTCTGACACAATCATCTTCCTCCCAGCATTCCCTTTTATACACATAGATGTTTCGTGCGTCCCAGAGTACCTCTTTAATACATAGCATTAATAACCATAAAACATGACTTTTGTCTTTATTTGTAACTCCGATACCAAAAAGCACAAAGGCAAATGATAAGTATGTGAGCCCTGTGAGCTCTTTTATCAGGGCTTTCAACTTTCCCAACACTCGTTGTGCGAACCCGCAGTTCCAGAAGACATGTAGGATACTCTCTATCCCTCCACAGCGCTGCCGTGGGCATGCTTCGCTGCGCACCAGGTCCCTCTTTTTCTGGACCTCTCTCACAGGTAAGGCCCCTTGCATACTTAACCACATGGTGTCCTTTTGTCTGTTTGTCCCCGTCCTCCCGAGAGAGGTTACCCCAGACTCTTTCTGCCTCTACATGTGTCAGTAAGTCAATGTCTTCTGCCAGTTCTCCTCTCTTACAGATTTGTAGCACCTTCTTTTTGTTTCTAAGCTCATTTTTGTTCAGACCAGTCAAATCATTCTCTTTCACAAACTTTTCCATTCGCACATACCAGTCTGGACAAGTAAACGCCACCGGCTGTGTCAGCCTCCTCTCACACCATTGTAACCTGCAGAGCAGCCATCCCCCAATGTATTTGATCATGAACGCCACTTTAGTATCCCCTTGGATGAGTCTGAGTACGGTCATCATAAAGTTAATCGCCAAATACAGTTGGACATCCGGGAAGCCTAAGCCACCGTTTTGTCTGGACTTTACCACTGTGGTTCTTTTCACTCTCTCCATTTTGACCCCCCATAGAAAGAGGAACAGGACTCTATTTATTTTCCTGAGCTCCATGTAGCTTGGTGGGAAAATGTTAGCTATGTAGAGCAGCATTGGTAAGATGACACATTTGATGATGAGTGTTTTACCTGTGAAGGTTAGCTCTCGCAGTTTCCAGAAGTCCAATTTTCTGTTTATTTTGTCTCTTACTTCTTCCCAATTCTCATGGCCATTCAAGCGTTCTTCAAACTTTATGCCTAATACTTTTATACTGTTGACCACTTTCACTCCCACATCTGCCACTTCACACTTTCCTCCAAAGCACTTCACCTCACATTTGTCCCAATTCACGCGGAAGGCTGATGCCCCACAGAAGATGTTTGTATGCAGTTTAGCTCTGGTCAGCTCTGCTTTATGCTCAGTCACTATGCAGACGTCATCCATGTAACCAAGAGCCTTCACAGCCTTCCCTCCACTGCCCGGTACCATCATTCCTCTCATAAACTTATCTCTCCGTAACATACAGAACAAGGGTTCCATAGCACAAATAAATACTAACGGGGATAACGGGCAGCCTTGTCTGACTCCCGAACAGACTCTAATCCTGTTAGTTACAAAGCCACTGAGTAGAATTTGGCTTCCAATCCCATCATAGAGGCTTCTAATAGCTCTTAAGAAACTAGATGGGAAACCCATCCTATCTAACACATTAAACAGAAAGGCATGAGAAAGCCGGTCAAAGGCTTTCTCAAAATCTAAGGAGAGAACCATCACATTCCTGTCCCTCTGCATCCCATCCCAGAGGACATCTCGGAGCAGGCTTAGGTTACCTGCAATGGAGCGCTCAGGCACACCACATACCTGATCCTCCTGAACTACCTGGGCTATCACCCTACTCATGCGACTGGCAAGCAACTTGGCGTACCCCTTGTAGTCCACATTAAGCAGGGTGATAGGCCTCCAATTACGCAAGTCTGATTTATCTCCTTTTTTAAAGATTAATACCACTAATCCCTCTTTCATACTTGACCCTATGTTACCTTCCCTCCACATCCACTGGTACAACTGCAGTATATCACTACCAACAATAGGCCAGAAGAACAAATAAAATTCCATCGGTAATCCATCCATCCCTGGGGTTTTATTCCGTGTCATGCTCTCAAATACCTTTCTCACCTCATCCTCTGTTATATCCCTCACCAAAGGTGGTATATCCTCTTCTGCGATCCTGTCCGTAAGGGATCCGATCACCTCCCTCTCTAGACTTGCATCTCTCATCTTTTCACTATACAAGTCTCTATAGAAATCCTCAATTGCCTCTGCTACCTCCTCTCCCTTCAGCTCTTTCCCATCCATGTCCCTCACCACACTCACATCCGTTTTACTTTTAACTAACTTTTTAAAGAAAAACCGTGAACAACATTCATCCTTCTCCATTGTGTCCAACTTGGCCTGGAATATGATTTGCTTCCCTCTCTCCCGCAGACATTCATTCACCTTCTTCCTGGCATCACACAGCTCCTCATCCACATTCACACCGGCTTCTCTTAGTTTATGCAGGACATTCAGTTTAGCATTCACTCTCGCATACATCTCTCTCTTCCTCGCAGCCACCCTGTAGCCTCTTTTCCTGAAGAAGACCCCAATCTTTCCTTTCACCCACTCCCACCAGGCCATGACACTCCCAAAGTCATTCTTCATTCTCTGCCATTCCTCATACACCTTCCTGAAGTCCTCATACACACTCTCATCCTCCAGCAGGCTCACATTCATTTTCCATACACCTCTCCCATACCGCACGACATCCTCTAACTCACACACACACTTCAGGCACTCATGGTCTGAAAAATTAACCCTCACCTGGCTGTAACTTTTAACATTAACAGTTTTAGAAACAAAGATGTAGTCTAAACGAGCGTGCACCCCGCCCCTGTCCGCATGATACGTGTCAGGTACGGGCTTCACCTTTGCTAATGCTACTACATCTAATAACTGGAGGTCAGATGTCATCTGGTTGAGCTGTTTGGCTGTCACATCCATTTTTTCTCCTTGGAGGTGACAGTTCAAATCCCCCAACAAAAAAACTGGCAAACGGCCTGGTAGGAACAACTTTAGTTTTTCAAACAGCTCCTTGCGCTCGTTCTTATCTGGAGGGGCGTACACATTTATAACCCTGAATCGCACATTTCGGAATGTGACATAAGCCAGAAGACATCTGCCCTCCTCTATGACAACATATTCATCTATAACATAACTCTTGTTTGTAAACAAAATCCCCACGCCATCATTTTTGTTTTTTGTGGATGTTGACCACAGCGACTGGCCGTGCGGCCATTCCGAAGCTTTAGGTATAGAGGTCAAACCGCACTCCTGCAGGCAGAGAATGTCAGCAGACCGTGTGGACAGGTGCTCTAAAATAGCCGCACGTCTAGCTCTGCTACATATAACCCTTACATTTAGGGATAAAACTGATGAAATGAATGGTTATGAGGATAAAAACAATAACAGGAAAAACAACCAACATTACAATACTTTCAGACATTAGGCATTTGCAAGGCACCAACAAACTGCTCAATTGCGTCGGTGTCCAAAAATGGGGAGGATGCCCCACTGCTGGGGGACAGCATGTCCTCCTCTAAGTCTGCCAGCACCTCAAAAGCATTGGTGCTTAAACAAACAGGGGGGCTGGCTGGGCTTTGGGCACAAGGTATGGAGCCCTCAGAGGAGTTTGTAGCACTAGGTGCAGTTTTCATCCTTTTAGATTTGCTTCTTTGCACCAACGCCCAAGAGTCCTCCTCCCCCTCCTGCCTCTTAGGTGCAAGTCCTGGCATAATGCCAGCAGTAGGGGAGCACACAGTTCCTGGAATCACAGAGTTTGTAGAGGAAGGCAAAGACAGTTCCATACTCACAGTACCTGTGTCAGGGATGATGGTGGTGCTGTCATCTGTATCCTCATCATGCTGGGGTCGGGCAGCTGCAGACACTTGTAGCTGGGAGGCCGTGGCTGCCTGATGATCAGCTGTAGTAACTCCCAGGGGGGCAGCAGGGGGGGCACTCTGTGCAGCAGGCTCAACGCTGGAGACCTCAGAGGGCAAACTCTGAGGTACAGGAACTCCCATCGGGTTTACCTCTGCTGCGGTTGCTGTTGTAATCCCTGGCTGTTCTGGCTGGAGTCCTGAGGTGGACGCTTGATTTTGTGCAGTGGTCTGAAACAGTGGCGGCAAGCGACTGACGGCCTCATCCATAGGCATTAAATCTTCTGGTTCATTAACCCCAGTGTCCAGACCACTTTCAAAGAAAACAGGTCCTCTTCCAGTGCGAGCCGCATCAGCATAACTGCGGCTCGTCATTAGTCCCTTGGGGCAGTTCCTTGCCAAGTGTAAAATAGAGCCACACAGGTCACATTTGCGAGGCTTAGGGCACTGTCCAGCCTCATGGCCATGTACTCCACAATTCCTGCAGCAGCGGCCATTAGGACAGAAGTCTTGTGTGTGTCCAAACTGCAAACACAGCCTGCAGTAGCGGGGCTGGCCTGGGTAGGTCAAGTATCCCCTGTTGCCTCCCAGGGAGAAGGAGGATGGTGGGTGCTTTACTCCTCCGATGCCATTAGGGTCTGTGCGAAAGCGCACCCAGAAACGCAGCTTGCCATTAGGGATCCCAAAAGCATTCTTCAGCTTCACTCCTCCACGCACATTGCTGCAGTATCTCTGTAGGAACGCCACCACATGAGAGAGCTCAGTGAAGGGGTTAAATAGATGCAGAGTCACTGGCTTCTCATCCATCTGGAACAGTGGCAGCAGGATGAAGTCGCTCAGCTTCCCTTCTTCTTTCAGCAGCTTGCAGCGTTCAAAGATGTTCAGGCAGAAACTGTTTGTCTCAAAAGAGACATCAAACAGTCCTTTGCCGGTGTGGTCTTGCAGGCAGAAGATCTCAGCAGCTTTCAGCTTCAGTGCTTCAAAGAGGACTTCCTGGACGAAGGTTCCCAGCTCCACTCTTCTGCCGGAATCTGGCTTAACCAGAAAGCGGATGGTGTTCCGTATAGCCTGAGGCTCCATTTCACCACTCCAGACGATCCTCTTCTCCGATCCACATGTGATCTTAGCCAAAAGGCCGAGAAGCGATAACCCGAAATGGGTTTCACCTGTAGCCCGGCCCGCCCAACTCCACTTCCAAGGCTTGAGGCAACACGCTCAGCCAGCACTCTGGGCGCACCCACAATGCACCCAGGCAGCTGGGAGAGTTTGTAAAACTTTCCATAGCCCCGCCCCACGCCTTCTCACCCGCGCCCAGCCTCACACCCTCAGTCCTTCCTCTTGCACCGTGCTCACGCATCCTAGGCTTGCTTGCAGAGCCTGCTGCTGCTGCTGCTACTGCAGGACTCGTCAGCTCCCTACAAAGGATGGTTAAGCCGGCGATGACACTAGAAGCAAGCACTAGTTTGTCTCTGAAGGTGCGTCGGTCGGTCGGTTGGAGGGATCTCTTCGGCCGGCCGCATTTCGAGTGGGGACGGATGGAAACTTTTTACCTAAAATAAGGGAAATTGGCTTCGGCCCCATAGGGCTTTATTGCCTTCCCCTGGGCCAGCATTAGTAGACCCTAGTAAGGAGAATATTAGAGCGGCATGGTCATCCGAAGAACTTAAAAACATACAGCAGGCCTTTTTTGCCCGCCATACATACATAACTAGAGATTTTATTTTTTTTTTTACATATATACATTATATATATACACATTATATTTATATACACATTATATATATATATATATATATATACACACACACACACACACACACACACACACACACAATCTTAAATCTATCTTTAATCTATATCTACAAAATCTGTAATTTAGAAAAAATCCATATCTATATTCTACATAATTAATAAAGATAGATAGATAGATAGATAGATAGATAGACTCACATACATACATACATACATACATACTGTATGCAATTGAGCCAGGTGTTTGGAAGGCTGACAATGTCACTCCTTTGTGATGTCATGAGCCAGGTGTATGGCAGGCTGATGTCACTCCATTGTGATGTCATCAATTTAGAAGCATTAATACCGGGCTTGGCAGCCATTTTAGTCAGTCTCTGCTGCAGCTGGGAGACGGGAGATGGTCTTTATTTCCACCAAGAAGCTGCAGAACTACCGGTAACTGCATCATTTTTATTTTATTCAATATAGGTTTTATTGGTTTCATGGAGGGGGGGAAACTTTTGCCTTATCTCAAAGCAATGTAAAAATAACTTTGACAATGAAACTTAATAAATCAATTTCGAGTTGAACTATATCATGTTTGTCTGTGATATTTTATAAGGTCCACAAACAGGGGAATGAGGGGAGGGTAAGGGGGGGGAATGGTAAGGGAGGGTAGGTATCTATGACACGGGAGAAAGAGAAAATAAAACAAAAAGGGGGGGGGGCTCCGGAATTGTTGTTTCTCTTTACGATTGTGGTTTAAACGTGTTACTCACATGTCCCTGTCTGTAACCACTTGGTAAATAGGGGTGAGCTCCAGGCATCTATCCATATCGCCCAGGTGTGATCCAATTTATCATAGCCTGACGGCTCATCTAGAAGCCTCATTCTCTCCATACGCTCTATTTCGTGGATCATTGTTATTTTTAGTGGAGTGCATTTTTTATGCAGCACACAAGGGGGAGACAGCGGCCTACCAAAATCTAGTTGGCTGCTGCTGTGGCTTTCTTTTTTTAAAAAAAAGGTAGGTTCCGTTCTTCCATGGTGAGGAATAGGCAGGGAGGTTCCGTTTTTGCCAGCTGGGGAATGCTTATAGGCAAGGCCTTATCCCTGGTGGTGCATGTAACGTCAGACCACGTTTTAGACATGCAGCAGCAGCATTCAGTCAGTGGCTGACAAACGAGCTCTATGCAAGTTTACATTAAACAGACACATTTCTTTCTTTACTGTATTGACTGCGGTCTGTAATCGAGCGGTTGAACTGTTTCTGTGTCCATGCATTGAATAAAGCAATACATCCTTGTAAAGTAGACGTCCGTTCGTTGGAGTTCTTTGCTCCCCGAGTGTTGCTCCATCTCTAAACGTTGGCCTGGATCTTCATGGACGAATACTGCCCATCCCACGTGGAGCGTGTATCTCAGCCCGCGTGGAGTGCTGCAGTCCAATGAGGTATTCCGTGCTACATAGCAAGCCTTGGGCCTGTGTGATTGGGGGTCCGCTGCTGTCTGTCCACTCTGAAGCGCGCATCCGGGGCCGGACGCTTTTCGACTACCAGCGACTGGAGGTCACACACACAGGCTGGTTGGAATGGCCTAGCATTATCCTGATCCGGAGGTGTAACTTGAAGCTGCGGGGCCCCAGTACAAAGTCTGGAACTGGGCCCCCAAACTATAAAGCTTCATTGATAGCATTGGTTTACAATGTGGGGAAGAGAGACTTTATGGGCCCCCTGGGGCTCCGGGCCCCCTGCACATACACCCATGACCCGAATACGTGGAGCATACAGACACAGGCTGCCAGGATACGCTGTGCCTGCCCGATGTTTCCAACTTGGCTATTAGCGCAGCGGTAGGTACGAACTATAGAGTGCGGCTGCCATATGAACTGGTGTGTGTGTGTGTGTGTGTTGTTTTGCTTCCAGTTGGACCTGTGCTGTGCACACTCTGACAGACGCAGCTGCTCAGTGGATACAATGTTGCGAGCAGACGGGCTGAGTGTCAATCAAAGTGCTTGGGTGGTGGTAGCAGCAGCCGCCGCCACAGCTGCGCTGCACCTCTTGCTCGTCGGTTTTGTTTTTCTGCTTTTGGAAACTGTTGTAGGAAAGGGGGTGCACCGGTCCTGGAGGTACTGCAATACCAGGTCAATGCGTGGAGTGGACAGAGCAAGCTCTTTTTCCAGCTCCCTGTTCTAAAAATCCATTTAATATATGGTCCCCAGATAGGGGACGTATCAGATATTAAACTGATAAGAACAGATTTTTTTTTAAAGTTAACATCCCCATTGCTGGGGTGACTTTATTTTACACAAAGAGTTTTACAATCATCATCAAATAGAAACATTTCTGTGAACATCTGATCAAGATGCTTGAAAAAGGCCCCGCCGAGGGCTGAAACGCGTTGCAATAAAAACTCTACGAATTGGTGTAACCTTATACACCCCAATTCCATTCCTTCATCCCGTGAAGCGCTAGACTGGATAATTTTGCTCTAAAGTTTCTCCCACACTGGATTCCCTATTATTAGGGACCCCTGACATCCAAGCAGCTCTCCGTACCGGATTGGGAAGAAGGATTTATTGATCCACTACATCTACAGGCTACCCCGGAATTGGAGGTACTAGTGAGCTATCCCACCAGAGGGAAACTCACTAAGTACCGGGTAAGTCCTTTTATTTTACCTTATTTCACGATCATATTACCATATAGCACTGAAGGAGCGCTATTACTGATCCCGACACCTCTATTATAGTTTAAAACATAAAAATGCACTTACATATATACATAATGTGGATGACCGGCTCCCGTCCTGTTTCCTGAGCGGCGCCATCTTTGGGGGGTGGGATTCGTGACGCACGTGTTCGCGTCATCAAGGGGCGGGGTTACCAGCGCTCTTATACATGTCATTCAATTAAACGACTTACTGGCTGGGTGGTCTCCTTCTCCTAGTGGACCCGCCTCCATCCGGGGATCATGTGGGCACCCCGCATACGTCACTATAGAGGCCGTCCCGTAATCCCAGTCACGTGCTCGGGCCGCGGTCACGTGTCACTCTCTCTAGTTGCGGTCATGTGATGGATCTTGTGGCCTATGTGAATCTCAGTCTCCGTACTTATTACTTATTTCCCATCAGTCTCAATGATTATGGCTATATTCTATAGTGTATAGTTTGCCACATTTTCATTTATGGTAAAACTAGATGCCTTACAGTCTAGGTGAGCGCATAACGTCACCCACATTCAGTTCTTTCTTATAATATAAGTATTCCATATAACATATACATGTGTATATATAGTTGAAGCGGTGTAAATATATACTTATATGTAGAGATATGTGTGCGTATATATATATAAAATTGATGACTAAAAAACAATTCACTGTTATATCATATCACATATTCCCCTGGATAGGGGCTATTATAAACAGCATGCATGCTCATAGCTCATCCCCTAAGAGGAGTACATAAATAGATAAGGACTAGAGATGAGCAAATCTACTCGTTTCGAGTATTTACTCGATCGAGTACCGCGATTTTCGAGTACGTTAGTACTCGGGTGAAAAGATTCGGGGGGCGCCGGGGGGGTGGGGGGAGGCATGGTGGCGCGGGGAGTAGCAGCGGGGAACAGGGGGGAGCCCTCTCTCACTCTCCCCCCCCCCACTTCCCGCTGCAACCCCCCACTCACCCACGGCGCCCCTCGAATCTTTTCATCTGAGTACGGAAGTACTCGAAAATCGCGGTGCTCGGGCGAAAAAGGGGCGTGGCCGAGTAGGCTCGCTCATCTCTAATAACGATAGATATATAAACATGATTATGCTTTGTAATTCGGAACACATATGCATATATATATATATATACACTACCGTTCAAAAGTTTGGGGTCACCCAAACAATTTTGTGTTTTCCATGAAAAGTCACACTTATTCACCACCATGCGTTGTGAAATGAATAGACAATAGAGCCAAGACATTGACCAGGTTAGAAATAATGATTTGTATTTGAAATAACATTGTTTTTACATCAAACTTTGCTTTCGTCAAAGAATCCTCCTTTTGCAGCAATTACAGCATTGCACACCTTTGACATTCTAGCTGTTAATTTGTTGAGGTAAGCTTGAGAAATTGCACCCCACGCTTCTAGAAGCATCTCCCACAAGTTGGATTGGTTGGGTGGGCACTTCTGGCGTACCATACGGTCAAGCTGCTCCCACAACAGCTCAATGGGGTTCAGATCTGGTGACTGCGCTGGCCACTCCATTACCGATAGAATACCTGCTGCCTGCTTCTGCTGTAAATAGTTCTTGCACAATTTGGAGGTGTGTTTAGGGTCATTGTCCTGTTGTAGGATGAAATTGGTTCCAATCAAGCGCTGTCCACTGGGTATGGCATGGCGTTGCAAAATGGAGTGATAGCCTTCCTTATTCAGAATCCCTTTTACCCTGTACAAATCTCCCACCTTACCAGCACCAAAGCAACCCCAGACCATCACATTACCTCCACCATGCTTAACAGATGGCGTCAGGCATTCTTCCAGCATCTTTTCATTTGTTCTGCGTCTCACAAACGTTCTTCTTTGTGATCCAAACACCTCAAACTTGGATTCATCCGTCCACAACACTTTTTTTCCAGTCTTCCTCTGTCCAATGTCTGTGTTCTTTTGCCCATCTTAATCTTTTTCTTTTATTGGCCAGTCTCAGATATGGCTTTTTCTTTGCCACTCTGCCCTGAAGCCCAAAATCCCGCAGCCGCCTCTTCACTGTAGATGTTGACACTGGTGTTTTGCGGGTACTATTTAATGAAGATGCCAGTTGGGTACCTGTGAGGCGTCTGTTTCTCAAACTAGAGACTCTAATGTGCTTATCTTCTTGCTTAGTTGTGCAACGCGGCCTCCCACTTCTTTTTCTACTCTGGTTAGAGCCTGTTTGTGCTGTCCTCTGAAGGGAGTAGTACACACCGTTGTAGGAAATCTTCAATTTCTTAGCAATTTCTCGCATGGAATAGCCTTCATTTCTAAGAACAAGAATAGACTGTCGAGTTTCAGATGAAAGTTCTCTTTTTCTGGCCATTTTGAGCGTTTAATTGACCCCACAAATGTGATGCTCCAGAAACTCAATCTGCTCACAGGAAGGTCAGTTTTGTAGCTTCTGTAACGAGCTAGACTGTTTTCAGATGTGTGAACATGATTGCACAAGGGTTTTCTAATCATCAATTAGCCTTCTGAGCCAATGAGCAAACACATTGTACCATTAGAACACTGGAGTGATAGTTGCTGGAAATGGGCCTCTATACACCTTTGTAGATATTGCACAAAAAAACAGACATTTGCAGCTAGAATAGTCATTTACCACATTAGCAATGTATAGAGTGCATTTGTTTAAAGTTAGGACTAGTTTAAAGTTATCTTCATTGAAAAGTACAGTGCTTTTCCTTCAAAAATAAGGACATTTCAATGTGACCCCAAACTTTTGAACGGTAGTGTATATATATATATATATATATATGTATATGAATTGAGAATATCTAAAGTAAACATTTTTTACGTACTAATTAAAATTAGAAAATGCCCTTATGTCGAGATGTGTATACAATTAAAAATTATTTTCTAAAACCTCATTGAGGCCATTTGGAATCAGAGTTTTCATTTTGAAAATCCAAAACATCTCCCTCTTCTTAAGGAGGGAAAATGAACCTTTTTCTATTTTTTCCAGCGGTGTAATTTTGAGACACGAAAAATCTTTATTGTGGTGTTGGAGGAAGTGGCGTGAAACACTATGTTTCCAAAAACCTTTTGCTATATTATTTCTGTTTGTTAATTCGGATTCTCAATGGGTTGATTGTCCAACCCACATACCCCAGCCCACATGGGCATTCTAGCAGATAAATTACGTATTTCGTCCCGCAGTTCAGTAAACTTTTTATGTAATGTATAATGTACAGCACCTTAATCCCCAAAGTGCCGGCTGAACGCTGCCTGCCTCCTGAATCCCCACCGTACTGCAAAATGTAAGTACTGTACAGATGAGTACAGTACAGTAAAGAAACGTTTGCAAATAAATACTGCAGTCCTATGTCAAACTACAGATAACACAGTGATACGTACTGCTATAATGATGTCCCTGCAGTCCTCTGTTAAACCACAGATAACGCAGTGATACGTACTGCTATAATGATGTCCCTGCAGTCCTATGTTAAAGCACTGTATGCTAAATGTCCAAAAAACAGTTAAATGTTAATTTATTCTTTAAATTGTGTTTCATATTCATTCAGTATTGTTATTGTTTTTGGTATTAAAGACCAGAGATTTTCTCTATTAAATGGGGGTTGTTTTTTGGGTTTTTTTGGAACGTCTAGAACCAATTAATTGGATTTACATTAATTCCTATGGAAATAATGTCCTCAACTAACATTGATTTCTACTAAAGTCCATTGCTTCCGGACGGATTAATGACGTTAGTTGAGGTTCTACTGTACATCCATCATGTGAAATTCATGTCATAAAATGCATATTTTGCTCAACTGATGATTTTAATATTTATAACATTTATTTAATAGAAAACCTCTTGGTTTTTGTAACATTGATTTTATTGATGCATACAATTGTAATATTGATGAACTTTCTATTTTTAACCTTAAATTTTTTAACTTTTTCCTCCCCCTTTTTCTTCCCTCCTTTTACCCTTGTATTATCATGTGTATTCCTGATTTCTATGTTCACCATTCTACATACCTGTTAGTTTATGTTCACATTTAGTTGTATTGTGCTTGAGAAAGGAGCGTGAGAGCTCTGAAACGCATTGCACTACTTTGTCCTGTTCAATAAAGCTCCACTTTTTCAAGTCATTACTAGAGATGAGCGAGCACCAAAATGCTCGGGTGCTCGTTACTCGGGACGAAATTATCGCGATGCTCGAGGGTTCGTTTCGAGTAACGAACCCCATTGAAGTCAATGGGCGACCCGAGCATTTTTGTATTTCGCTGATGCTCGCTAAGGTTTTCATGTGTGAAAATCTGGGCAATTCAAGAAAGTGATGGGAACGACACAGCAACAGATAGGGCAGGCGAGGGGCTACATGCTGGGCTGCATCTCAAGTTCACAGGTCCCACTATTAAGCCACAATACCAGCAAGAGTGGGGCCCCCCCTCCCAACAACTTTTACTTCTGAAAAGCCCTCATTAGCATGGCATACCTTAGCTAAGCACCACACTACCTCCAACAAAGCACAATCACTGCCTGCATGACACTCCGCTGCCACTTCTCCTGGGTTACATGCTGCCCAACCCCCCCCCCCCCCCCCGCACGACAGTGTCCACAGCGTACACCAAATTGTCCCTGCCCAGCCTTCAGCTGCCCTCATGCCACGCCACCCTCATGTCTTTTTATAAGTGCGTCTGCCACAGGAAAAGCAGGCACACACTGCAGAGGGTTGGCATGGCTAGGCAGCGACCCCCCCCCATAAAAGGGGCGGGCCGATAGTCCACAATGCTGTACAGAAGCAATGAGAAATCCAATCCTGTGCCACCTCCATCTGGAGCTGCACACGTGGGCATAGCAATGGGGAACCTATGTGCCACACACTATTCATTCTGTCAAGTTGTCTGCATGCCCCAGTCAGACCGCGGTTTTTTATAAATAGTCACAACCAGGTCCAACTCCGCAATGGGAATTATGTGTGCACCCACAGCATGGGTGGCTCCCTGGAACCCACCGGCGGTACATAAAAATATCCCATTGCATTGCCCATCACAGCTGAGGTAATGTCGTGCTTAATACAGGTGGGCTTCGGCCCACACTGCATGCCCCAGTCTGACTGGGGTTCTTTACAAGTGGACAGATGTAGGTTAAACTCCGTGTGCACCTACAGCATGGGTGGCTCCATGGAACCCACCGGTGGTACATAAAAATATCCCATTGCAGTGCCCTACTCAGCAGAGCTAACGTCAGATACAATACAGGTGGGCTTCGGCCCACACTGCATGCCCCAGTCAGACTGGTAATATGTACCTTAACAGTAACCTCGTTGGTGGTAATGTGATGGTGACTGCGGACCTGGTAGCGCGGTTTTATGTAGTTGGTTTTCGGAATGTGGCCAGGATTAAGTGGGCCGTGGCGGGGGGATGGTGGTGGTGCTCTCTTGTTGTGTCGTTAAAGGTGAAATTCTTGGACTGCCACTAGACGGACCAATGCAAAGGTATTTGCCAAGAATGTTTTCATTGTTGGAGGAGGAGGGGATGTTTTGGAGGCACTATGTGTCCTCTACACGTGTCCATGGTTATATGCACCTTAACAGTAACAGCGTTGGTGGGAAATGGCCTCGCCGCCATCATGTCTTTGTGAAGCCTCTGTTTCCACACCCCAGTGACATACCATTAGCAGCGGTATAGGCAGAGCCCAGAATTATTAACATTTCAGCGGTAGCATTAGGGACAGGCCCCACTAACATATCACTAGCAGCAGTATAGGGGGAGCGCAGTCTTAGTTCCATTTCAGTAATAGTAGCACTCAAGACAGGCCCCAGTAACATTCCCATTGCAGCAGTTTAGGGAGATAACAGTCTCTTTCACATTTCAGTAGCTGCAGTATAGACAAGGCCCCAGTTACATTTATGTAGCTAAAGTGTAGGCCAACCCCACACACGTTTCTGTACCATGAGTGCAGGCGAAGAACATAGAAATTACTATGATTACACTGTAGGTGAGGGCCCAAAAAAAATTGCCCGTTCGGCGTGATTACGTGAGGTTTCAGGAGGAGGAGCAGGAGGAGGAGGAGGAGGAATATTATACACAGATTGATGAAGCAGAAATGTCCCCGTTTTGGATGGTGAGAGAGAACGATGCTTCCATCCGCGGGTGCAGCCTACGTATTGCTTAGGTATCGCTGCTGTCCGCTGGTGGAGAAGAGAAGTCTGGGGAAATCCAGGCTTTGTTTATCTTGATGAGTGTAAGCCTGTCGGCACTGTCAGTTGACAGGCGGGTACGCTTATCTGTGATGATTCCCCCAGCCGCACTAAACACCCTCTCTGACAAGACGCTAGCCGCAGGACAAGCAAGCACCTCCAGGGCATACAGCACGAGTTCAGGCCACGTGTCCAGCTTCGACACCCAGTAGCTGTAGGTGGCAGAGGCTTCACGGAGGACGGTCGTGCGATCAGCTACGTACTCCCTCACCATCCTTTTACAGTGCTCCCGCCGACTCAGCCTTGACTGGGGAGCCATAAAGCTGTCCAGGGCCTTAAAGAGTGTTACACTGCCTGTGCTGTACATGCTGCCTGATCTCCGCGCCTCCCCTGCTACCTGGCCCTCGGAACTCCGCCTTCTGCCACTAGCGCTGTCGGATGGGAATTTTACCATCAGCTTGTCCGCCAGGGTCCTGTGGTATAGCAACACTCTCGAACCCCTTTCCTCTTCGGGAATGAGAGTGTAAAGGTTCTCCTTATACCGTGGGTCGAGCAGTGTGTACACCCAGTAATCCGTAGTGGCCAGAATGCGTGCAACGCGAGGGTCACGAGAAAGGCATCCTAACATGAAGTCAGCCATGTGTGCCAGGGTACCTGTACGCAACACATGGCTGTCTTCACTAGGAAGATCACTTTCAGGATCCTCCTCCTCCTCCTCCTCAGGCCATACACGCTGAAAGGATGACAGGCAAGCAGCATGGGTACCGTCAGCAGTGGGCCAAGCTGTCTCTTCCCCACCCTCCTCATCATCCTCATGCTCCTCCTCCTCCTCCTCAACGCGCTGAGATATAGACAGGAGGGTGCTCTGACTATCCAGCGACATACTGTCTTCCCCCGCCTCCGTTTCCGAGCGCAAAGCATCTGCCTTTATGCTTTGCAGGGAACTTCTCAAGAGGCATAGCAGAGGAATGGTGATGCTAATGATTGCAGCATCGCCGCTCACCACCTGGGTAGACTCCTCAAACTTTCCAAGGACCTGGCAGATATCTGCCAACCAGGCCCACTCTTCTGAAAATAATTGAGGAGGCTGACTCCCACTGCGCCGCCCATGTTGGAGTTGGTATTCCACTATAGCTCTACGCTGCTCATAGAGCCTGGCCAACATGTGGAGCGTAGAGTTCCACCGTGTGGGCACGTCACACAGCAGTCGGTGCACAGGCAGATTAAACCGATGTTGCAGGGTGCGCAGGGTGGCAGCGTCCGTGTGGGACTTGCGGAAATGTGCGCAGAGCCGGCGCACCTTTACGAGCAGGTCTGACAAGCATGGGTAGCTTTTCAGAAAGCGCTGAACTACCAAATTAAAGACGTGGGCCAGGCATGGCACGTGCGTGAGGCTGCCGAGCTGCAGAGCCACCACCAGGTTACGCCCGTTGTCACACACGACCATGCCCGGTTGGAGGCTCAGCGGCGCAAGCCAATGGTCGGTCTGCTCTGTTAGACCCCGCAGCAGTTCGTGGGCCGTGTGCCTCTTATCTCCTAAGCTAAGTAGTTTCAGCACGGCCTGCTGACGCTTGCCCACCGCTGTGCTGCCACGCCGCGCGACACCGACTGCTGACGACGTCCTGCTGCTGCTGACACATCTAGATTGCGAGACAGAGGTTGCGGAGGAGGAGGGTGGTTTAGTGGAGGAAGCATACACCGCCGCAGATACCACCACCGAGCTGGGGCCCGCAATTCTGGGGGTGGGTAGGACGTGAGCGGTCCCAAGCTCTGACTCTGTCCCAGCCTCCACTAAATTCACCCAATGTGCCGTCAGGGAGATGTAGTGGCCCTGCCCGCCTGTGCTTGTCCACGTGTCCGTTGTTAAGTGGACCTTGGCAGCAACCGCGTTGGTGAGGGCGCGTGACGTGGTCGTGCAGGGCTGGGACGGCACATCGGGAAAAGTAGTGGCGACTGGGAACTGAGTAGCGCGGGGCCGCCGCCACCATCATACTTTTGAAGGACTCCGTTTCCACAACCGTATACGGCAGCATCTCAAGGCTGATAAATTTGGCTATGTGGACGGTTAACGCTTGAGCGTGCGGGTGCGTGGCGGCGTACTTGCGCTTGCGCTCAAACACTTGCGCTAGCGACGGCTGGACGGTGTGGTGCGAGACATTGGTGGATGGGGCCGAGGACAGCGGAGGTGAGGGTGTGGGTGCAGGCCAGGAGACGGTAGTGCCTGTGTCCTGAGAGGGGGGTTGGATCTCAGTGGCAGGTTGGGGCACAGGGGGAGAGGCAGCGGTGCAAACCGGAGGCGGTGAATGGCCTTCGTCCCACCTTGTGGGGTGCTTGGCCATCATATGTCTGCGCATGCTGGTGGTGGTGAGGCTGTTGGTGGTGGCTCCCCGGCTGATCTTGGCGCGACAAACGTTGCACACCACTGTTCGTCGGTCGTCAGGCGTCTCTGTGAAAAACTGCCAGACCTTAGAGCACCTTGGCCTCTGCAGGGTGGCATGGCGCGAGGGTGCGCTTTGGGAAACAGTTGGTGGATTATTCGGTCTGGCCCTGCCTCTACCCCTGGACACCGCACTGCCTCTTGCAACCTGCCCTGCTGCTGCCCTTGCCTCCCCCTCTGAAGACCTGTCCTGAGTAGGCGTTGCAAACCAGGTGGGGTCAGTCACCTCATCGTCCTGCTGCTCTTCCTCAGAATCCTCTGTGCGCTCCTCCCTCGGACTTACTGCCCTTACTACTACCTCACTGATAGACAACTGTGTCTCATCGTCATCGGCCTCCTCACCCACTGAAAGGTCTTGAGACAGTTGCCGGAAGTCCCCAGCCTCATCCCCCGGACCCCGGGAACTTTCCAATGGTTGGGCATCAGTGACGATAAACTCCTCTGGTGGGAGAGGAACCACTGCTGCCCAATCTGAGCAGGGGCACGAGAACAGTTCCTGGGAGTCTTCCCGCTCCTGAGCATGTGTCATTGTAGTGGAGTGAGGAGGCTGGGAGGAAGGAGGAGCAGCAGCCAGAGGATTCGGATTTGCAGCAGTGGACGGCGCAGAACTGTGGGTGGACGATAGGTTGCTCGAAGCACTTTCTGCCATCCACGACAGGACCTGCTCACACTGCTCATTTTCTAATAAAGGTCTCCCGCGTGGACCCATTAATTGTGCGATGAATGTGGGGACGCCAGAAACGTGCCTCTCTCCTAATCGCACAGCAGTCGGCTGCGATACACCTGGATCAGGAGTTCGACCTGTGCCCACACCCTCACTTGGGCCTACGCGTCCTCGGCCGCGTCCACGTCCTCTAGGCCTACCCCTACCCCTCAACATGCTGTATTACCAGTGATTTGATTTCCCAGCCAGGAAATAAATTGGCGCAAGCCTGCTGTTAAACTTAGCTGGCTGCGTATGATTTTTTTTACGTTCTCCACCCAGCACACACGTACCCAGAACGCTGAGGACTGTCAGAGGCAGGCCAAATAGAATAGTAATTGCCCTTTTTTTTTAAAGGAAAGGCCCACTGCGTATATTCAATCAATAATAAATGTGTTGTGGCCCTGCACTGTGTCACAGAACTGCAGTCTTGCAGTGTTATTAACTGCAGCAGAGCGGTGATTTCCCAGCCAGGAAATAAATTGGCGCAAGCCTGCTGTTAAACTTAGCTGGCTGCGTATGATTTTTTTTACGTTCTCCACCCAGCACACACGTACCCAGAATGCTGAGGACTGTCAGAGGCAGGCCAAATAGAATTTTTTCCCTTTTTTTTTTAAAGGAAAGGCCCACTGACTATATTCAATCAATAATAAATGTGTTGTGGCCCTGCAGTGTGTCACAGAACTGCAGTCTTGCACTGTTATTAACTGCAGCAGAGCGGGGATTTC
The DNA here is from genome assembly GCF_035609145.1 of Eleutherodactylus coqui. NCBI lineage: Eukaryota > Metazoa > Chordata > Amphibia > Anura > Eleutherodactylidae > Eleutherodactylus > Eleutherodactylus coqui. The sequence continues at coordinate 197,244,440 of NC_089843.1, read as the reverse complement.
CCAGCCAGGAAATAAATTGGCGCAAGCCTGCAGGCCAAATAGAATTTTTTCCCTTTTTTTTAAAGGAAAGGCCCACTGCCTATATTCAATCAATAATAAATGTGTTGTGGCCCTGCAGTGTGTCACAGAACTGCAGTCTTGCAGTGTTATTAACTGCAGCAGAGCGGTGATTTCCCAGCCAGGAAATAAATTGGCGCAAGCCTGCTGTTAAACTTAGCTGGCTGCGTATGATTTTTTTTACGTTCTCCACTCAGCACACACGTACCCAGAACGCTGAGGACTGTCAGAGGCAGGCCAAATAGAACTTTTTGCCCTTTTTTTTTAAAGGAAAGGCCCACTGACTATATTTAATCAATAAAATATGTCTTCTGGCCCTGCCTACACAATTCTGTCCCTGGAGTATTACTGCAGGGCGCAATGCTCTGCACGGCCGATTTTGAAAAAAATAAAAATGTGCAACACTGCTAACAGCAGCCTCCACAGTACTGCACACGGTTAGATGTGGCCCTAAGAAGGACCGTTGGGGTTCTAGAAGCCTACACTAACTCCTAACACTCTCCCTACAGCAGCTCCAACACGATACCACTGTCCCTGATCTCTGTCACAACGCATCTGAGGCGAGCCGCGGGAGGGGCTGATTTTTATACTCGGGTGACACCTGATCTCCCCAGCCACTCACAGCAGGGGGGTGGTATAGGGCTGGAACATCACAGGGGGAAATTGTAATGCCTTCCCTGTCTTTCAATTGGCCAGAAAAGCGCGCTAACGTCTCAGAGATGAAAGTGAAAGTAACCCGAACATCGCGTGGTACTCGTTACGAGTAACGAGCATCCCGAACACGCTAATATTCGCCCGAGCATCAAGCTCGGACGAGTACGTTCGCTCATCTCTAGTCATTACCAACAAGCCTCTTCCCCTCATTTCAGAAGCTATTGCACTTGACCATACCCATGTATGACCATGTATGATGTTCTCTCCTGAGGTTACCCTGAGCGCAGGAATTTTTTCTTTCTTTTCACTTCAACAATCAGAGAAGTTATTTATGCATAATACAATTCCATGATCCTTAATAGACTTATCAACCTCAATGACCTAATCATCACCACCTGTAAATGGAATAGATAAACCCATGTAGATTATAATCAGTTTGGGTGTGATTGTTCCCAGCAAGAGAAACCATGTAATCTTATAGATATGATACCTTTTTATGGCTAACAAAAATACATGATGTAGTAGCGAGCTTGCAAACCAACGCAGGGTTCTTTTTAAGGCTAAATAGAAGAATATCTATACATACTTATGACACACATACTTATGACAAGGCACAGACATGGATGTGATTGGTTTGCACTTAAAACGAATACTGCAACAGAGACAAACCTTTTTAACCAGACCCTGATAACGGAGTGAAAGTTTTATGGTCCCTGTATTACTGTTGGAGGGGGTTCATCAGGCCAGCAGTCTTATCTGTGTTATAAATGTCTTATTTCGGCCATTCACCCATAAAGCTTAGACAATAATTTAATCCTTCATTAACCCCTTAATGACGCGGCCCCTTTTTTCTTTTTCCATTTTCGTTTTTTCCTTCCCCCCCCCCTTCAAAAAAATTGTAACTCCTTTATTTATCCATCGCCGTCGCTGTATGAGGGCTTCTTTTTGCGGGACGACTTGTATTTTTCAATGCTGCTATTTAAAGTACCATATAATGTACTGGAAAACTTTTTTAAAATTCTATATTGATATTAGTAAAATATCATTGAGATGCCAATTGGGGCTCTTGATATTCCCAGAAGGGGAGGGTCCGGGAATATGGTTTTTAGACGGTCATCCTTGTGTAGAGTATGGTGGAGTTTATTTGCAGTTTTCCTTAGTATCCCCAGTTGCGGATTGTAGGTCACTACTAGAAATACATGATTGTTTCTTTCCTTCTCTGTGTATCGGAGTAGGTGATTCCTGGGTATCCTGGTGACTGGTGATTTGGTCATCTATTGAGGTGGGATGGTAGCCCTGATTTAAAAATGTCCTTTTAAGATAGTATAAATGTCCCTGTCTGTCTGTTGGGTTGGAGCAGATCCAGTTGTATCTGATGGCCTGGCTATAAACAATGGACTTTTTGATACATTTACGATGGGAACTGTCCCATATGAGGTATGTGGGCCAATCATTTGGTTTTCATATAGGGATGTCTGTGCTGAGTTGTTTGAAATTTTTATGGTGGTGTCCAAAAAGTTGATTTCGGTATACAAGTAGCTTAATGTCAGGATTATGGTTGGGTGGAATGCATTGAATTCCTTATGGAATTTTCTTAATTCTTCTTTGGTGTTGGTCCAGATGATTATGATGTCATCAATGTAGCAGAAATAGGCCAATAGTTTGCTGGAGCAGGAACCCAGAAAGTCACTCTCTAGTTTTGCTATGAAAAGGTTGCCATATTGCAGTGCCATTTTACTGCCCATGGCGGTTCTGGTAAGTTGCAGGAAAATCTCTTTGCCAAAGTAGAAATAATTGTGTGAGAGGATGAATCTTGTGAGTTGTAACACAGATTCAAAGACAACCCAATTGGCCTCTTGATATGCCTGTCAGGCGGTAAGTCCATCTTCGTGTGAGTTGTTGAAATACAAGGATTCCACATCAAGAGTGGCCAGGATGGTGATATTGGAGAGGGAACCTATGGTTTACAGTTTATTCAGTAGGCCCATGGTGTCTTGCAGGTAGCTGGTTGTGTTTCTCACCAGTGGTTTGAGGATGCCTTCCACCCATCCTGAGATTCCTTCAGTTAGGGTTTCCACACCTGAGATAATTGGCCTCCCTGGTTCACCAGCTTTGTGTGGTTTTTGAAGCATGTAAAATGTTCCAATCCTGGGGTTCTCCGGGTCTTGAGCCAGTTTGTTGTAGTATCTGGTGTCCGTCAGCTGTCTGCCTGCTTCTTTCTTGTAGTCTGATGTATTCATGAGGACTATAGCGCCACCCTTATCTGTAGACTTAATGATGATCTTCTTGTTGCTCTTATGTGCACAGATGGCCCTTCTTTCCTGCATATTGATATTAAATTTTCCCTTTCACGTTTGTCCAATTTAGTAGATTGCACCACATTTCTAAAGGAATCTATATATATTTGTCCAAACTGGGGTTGCGTCCAGGAGGCGGTGTCCAATCAGTCTTCTTCTTGACCCAAAATTCCTCCTGTGTTTGTGTGCTTGAAAATCCTGTCTCCCCTTTGTCATGAAAGAACTCTTTCAGTCTTGGTCTCCTGAAATATTCCTCCATGTCGCTACAGAGTTCTGTTTTGTCAAGCCTTTTAGTGGGACAGAATTAAAGTCCCCTGGAGAGGACGCTGAGCTCAACATTACTTGGGTTGTGAGATGACAGATTGATAACACAGCTTATTTTACCTTTGTTCATGTCCCAACAACTTTTGACACGTTCAATGGAGGATTAAATTATTGCCAAGGTTTTATGGGTGAATGGCAGATATAAGGCATAAGATACAAGACATCTATAACACAGATAAGTCTGCTGGCCTGGTGAACCCCCTCCAACAGTAATTGATGGACCATACACTTTCACTCCCTTATCAATGTCTAGTTAAAAATGTTTGTGTACCTCTTGCAGCATTCCTGGCCTGATGACCCACCCCCCACCCCCCAACAGTAATTGAGGGACCATAAAACTTTCACTCCTTTATCAGTGCCTAGTTAAAAGTGTTTGTCTCTGTTGCAGCATTTGTTTTAAGTGCAACCAATCACATCCATGTATGTGCCTTGTCATAAGTATGTATGTCATAAGTGTGTATAAATATTCATGCTTCTTCAGATCTATTCCATTTCAGCCTGAAGAAGAACCTGAGAGGTTCGCAAGCCAGCTATAACATCATGCATTTTTGTTAGCCATTAACCCCTTTTTGATGCGGTCCTTTTTTTTCCATTTTCGTTTTTTCCTCCGCCCTTTAAAAAAAATTATAGCTCCTTTATTTATCCATCGACATATGGATCGCAGCCGATCGCGGCTATGGACATCTCTGCATACATACCCCGACGCTCCAGGACATAAATGGAGCGCAAGTGGTTAAAAGGTATCATATCTACAAGATTATGTTTCTCTTACTGGGAACGTTTACACTTGACTCTACTGGCTAACACGGTACCAAACCTTTGTTTTCAATCAGTTTGGACAGATACCTTCTCTTGTCTACTTCTTTTGAATTGTGAATCTTTTGCAATGAGAAGCGCTTTATCCATGCTGACTTTCATTCCACTTTCACAGAGGTTGGTTCCAAGGTTCTCCGCACGTGTTTCTGAATCTTAACCCAATCTCCTGGCTGCACATTATGTGAACCTAGTAGTCATAATGGATTTGGAATAGAACAAAGCCCATATATAAGAGGTTAAGTTAGAACATCTGTAGCTATTGAGAAAAATATAGGCCTGTCTTTGGGGATGTTCCAAAGAGTACCTTGTAAGGACTAAGACCTGTTTTGTTATTTGGTGTTACCATTATTGAATGTAAGTTTGTAGGCAGACACTCTGTTCATAATGTACTATTTAGAAGTTATATCTTATCACTACTTTTTGGGTGATAAGGACTATTAAATGCTTGCTCTATTACTATTACCTTCATAACCTCCTGGCACACGTCTGATGTGAAATGAGTGCCTCGGTCACTCTTAATTGCATCTGGCACTGCATACCTGCAGACTACATCTGATAGAATTTGCTGAGCCAAAGTCTTTGCATTGGCTTTGGCACAAGCTCAAGGCTCCAGCCACTCTGAGAACACATCGAAGCAAATGAGGAAATACTTGTGGGCACCAGACATTAAAAGTTGAATAAAATCAATTCGCAGTCGCTGAAATGGGTACAAGGGCTTGGGTGAGCATTTTAGAGGGACCTTCTAAGTCTTTCAAGTTTTAGGACAGGCATAAATGACACATCCTTACACAAACCTGGCAGAAAAATTATGGAACCCTAGGGCTAACCAGTGTTATTTAACCAGACTCTCCATATCCTTTTGACTGATCTATTGGCCTATGGGACAGGGTACAGGTCATTGGGTGTACTCTGGGTAAGCACAACCTGGCACCTCTGGACCTTGTGATTTTTGTCCATTCTTCTTTTTCTTCAGCAGTAGCCTGCTGCTGAATTTTTTTGTAAGAAATCCTCCCATAGGGTGGATTCACACGAGTGTGTGCATATACGTTAATACGCGCACACAAACGCGTGCGTTCACGTACGTGCTAAAATGCACGTGAACGAAGGTCCGTGCTTTTTATATGCATGTAAGAATGTATAATTTTGGCTGAGGCGAGCACACATAGATGCGCTCCATACCTTGCGCTCTATCAGCTTACCAGGAAGTATGCACAGCTCAAATAGTTAGGCATTGATAGCTCTGAGCATCTGGATTTTATTGCTGCCACAGAGATTCTTTTATTCCTACCTTTTTTCCTTTACCCACAACCATTATCGCTAATAGCCTTTTTTTTTTTTTATTCTATTCTCCACCTCAACTGGCTGTGTGAATGTATGTCGCAGCCTTCATATACTTTGCTTTACTTGCGTTTCAGTGTGCAATGTTTTTTATGTTATTTATGTTCCTTTTTTTTGGTTTGTCTCCCCTAAACGCCTTTTTTTTTAGCAAGTTTGTTGTGTATGTTGGTTTTTGTTTTTTTCTCAATGGTTTATTTAAATTCATTCCCCACTACTGAGTCTATTGGCAATTGTGAGCACATGCACACGGTTTACCCTATTTTTTTGGTTGATTTTATCTGTTTAATTATACGCACCGTTTGGCCCTATTGTTCCGCCGCAGTGTTTGATATCTCAACCCAACACAATGTCTCCTTCAGTGTGTGTTCAGTTGGGAGATATATGTGTCTTTAGCTACCATTATAGCACTAACCTCTTTTGTTTAAGTCAAAAATGCATCCCCATCCATACATTTTCCGCCCTTCTTGGCCTTTTTAAAAAAAATTTCTTCACAATGCAACATTGGCCATCCTGCTGCTTGTGTTAAGCAGATTAGGATGGGACTATGTCATTTTTTGGCCTTCTATTGTCTGCATTGAAAACCACACAACACACTTTTTTATGGCCAACAACTGTTCTATTTGTACGTTTAAACAATAATTTTCTAAACCTGCTTGTAGTGCAGAGCAATAGTTTGCTTGGCAATCGCACACAGAGCCATCTTTCTGATAAATGATGAGCCTGCACTTGCACAAATAAAAGGCCAGCCATTGGACACTCATCTGACAGCTCTGCTGTGTTGCGTGGTCCCTGGAGCTTAACACAGGCTAGTCTGGTTGCCGTGTAAGCACTCAACCTGCACCATCGAGCTGTTCAAGGGTGGTCGAAGCAGCTAGTTGTTCACAATTTTTCAAGCGTGTTCCAAGCATGTTTTAACACGTTGAGTAGCAATTAGAGATGAGCGAGCGTACTCGTCCGAGCTTGATGCTCGTTCGAGTATTAGGGTGTTCGAGATGCTTGTTACTCGAGACGAGCACCACGCGATGTTCGTGTTACTTTCACTTTCATCTCTAAGACATTAGCGCGCTTTTCTGGCCAATAGAAAGACATGGAAGGCATTACAATTTCCTCCTGTGATGTTCCAGCCCTATACCACCCCTCTGCAGTGAGTGGCTGGGGAGATCAGGTGACACCCGAGTATTAAAATCTGCCCCGCCCGCGGCTCGCCACAGATGCATTCTGACAGAGATCAGGGACAGTGCTGCTGCTATAGGGAGAGCGTTAGGAGTTATATTAGGCTTGAAGAACCCCAACGGTCCTTCTTAGGGCCACATCTGACTGTGTGCAGTACTGTTGAGGCTGCTTTTAGCAGTGTTGCACAATTTTTTTTTTTTTGTATATCGGGCGTGCAGAGCATTGCGTCCTCAGTCTGCAGTCATTGCACAGAGTATGGGGCCAGTACTGGTGAGGCAGGGAAAGAGATATTCAGGATATATAGGCAGTGGGCTTTTTCAAAAAAATTGGGGAAAAATACTATCTTTGGGCTGCTTGTGACCTTGTACAGTTTACTGCGTGTCTGCTGGCGGTAGTAGTCCTAATTAATACGCAGCTAAGCGTTACAGCAGGCTTGCGCAAAATTGTTTCCTGCCTCTGCTGTCTCCGTTACATCACCGCCGTCATCCCGGCAGAGGGAAACAGTATATATAATATTATACGCTGCCTACAGTATCTGTCTGCTGGGGGTAGTAGTCCTAATTAATACGCAGCTAAGCGTTACAGCAGCCTTGCGCAAATTTGTTTCCTGCATATGCTGTCTCCGTTACATCACCGCCGTCATCCTGGCAGAGGGAATCAGTATACATAATATTATATGCTGCCTACAGTATCTGTCTGCTGGGGGTAGAAGTCCTAATTAATACGCAGCTAAGCGTTACAGCAGGCTTGCGCAAAATTGTTTCCTGCCTCTGCTGTCTCCGTTACATCACCGCCGTCATCCCGGCAGAGGGAAACAGTATATATAATATTATACGCTGCCTACAGTATCTGTCTGCTGGGGGTAGTAGTCCTAATTAATACGCAGCTAAGCGTTACAGCAGCCTTGCGCAAAATTGTTTCCTGCCTCTGCTGTCTCCGTTACATCACCGCCGTCATCCCGGCAGAGGGAATCAGTATTCATAATATTATACGCTGCCTACAGTATCTGTCTGCTGTATCAGCTCAGCATTTTAAAAATATAGAAGCAAAATACTTAAGGCCTACTACTGGCCTTTGGCCACTTGACTGCTTCTGAGCTGTGAATTCCACTAGCTCAGTGATACGCACCTACGTCTCACTACAGGCGTGCGCAAAATTGTTTCCTGGCTCTGCTGTGCGTTCCGTAAGCGAAGTCAGCCTCCAACTACAGGCCAATAAGCAGCACATTTAATTACAGTGTTCTGTTTCTGCTCTACTCTTAATACACCATACTGAGGGGTAGGGGTAGGCCTAGAGGACGTGGAAGCGAGCGAGGACGCGGAGGCCCAAGTCAGGGTGTGGGCACAGGCCGAGCTCTTGATCCAGGTGTATCGCAGCCGACTGCTGCGGGAGTAGGAGAGAGGCAAGTTTCAGGGGTCCCCAGATTCATCTCACAATTAATGGGTCCACGCGGTAGACCTTTATTAGAAAATGAGCAGTGTGAGCAGGTCCTGTCGTGGATGGCAGAAACTGCATCCAGCAATCTATCGACCACCCAGACTTCTACGCCGTCCACTGCTGCAATGCTGAATCCTCTGGCTGCTGCTCCTCCTTCCTCCCAGCCTCCTCACTCCATTACAATGACACATTCTGAGGAGCAGGCAGACTCCCAGGAACTGTTCTCGGGCCCCTGCCCAGAATGGGCAGCAATGGTTCCTCTCCCACCGGAGGAGTTTGTCGTGACCGATGCCCAACCTTTGGAAAGTTCCTGGGGTCCAGGGGATGAGGCTGGGGACTTCTGGCAACTGTCTCAAGAGCTTTCAGTGGGTGAGGAGGACGATGACGATGAGACACAGTTGTCTATCAGTGAGGTAGTAGTAAGGGCAGTAAGTCCGAGGGAGGAGCGCACAGAGGATTCGGAGGAAGAGCAGCTGGACGATGAGGTGACTGACCCCACCTGGTTTGCTAAGCCTACTGAGGACAGGTCTTCAGAGGGGGATACAAGTACAGCAGCAGGGCAGGTTGGAAGAGGCAGTGCGGTGGCCAGGGGTAGAGGCAGGGCCAGACCGAATAATCCGCCAACTGTTTCCCAAAGCGTCCCCTCACGCCATGCCACCCTGCAGAGGCCGAGGAGCTCAAAGGTCTGGCAGTTTTTCACTGAGAGTGCAGACGACCGACGAACTGTGGTGTGCAACGTTTGTCGCGCCAAGATCAGCCGTGGAGCCACCACCACCAGCCTCACCACCACCAGCATGCGCAGACATATGATGGCCAAGCACCCCACAAGGTGGGACGAAGGCCGTTCACCGCCTCCGGTTTGCACCACTGCCTCTACCCCTGTGCCCCAACCTGCCACTGAGATCCAGCCCCCCTCTCAGGACACAGGCACTACCGTCTCCCGGCCTGCACCCACACCCTCACCTCCACTGTCCTCGGCCCCATCCAGAAATGTCTCTCAGCACACCGTCCAGCCGTCGCAAGCGCAAGTACGCAGCCACGCACCCGCACGCTCAAGCGTTAAACGTGCACATAACCAAATTGATCAGCCTGGAGATGCTGCTGTATAGGCTTGTGGAAACGGAGGCTTTCAACAACATGATGGCGGCGGCGGATCCGCACTACTCGGTTCCCAGTCGCCACTACTTTTCCCGATGTGCCATCCCAGCCCTGCACGATCCACGTCTCCCGCAACATTGTACGCGCCCTCACCAACGCGGTTACTGCCAAGGTCCACTTAACAACGGACACGTGGACAAGCACAGACGGGCAGGGCCACTATATCTCCCTGATGGCACATTGGGTGAATTTAGTGGAGGCTGGGACCGAGTCAGAGCCGGGGACCGCTCACGTCCTACCCACCCCCAGAATTGCGGGCCCCAGCTCGGTGCTGGTATCTGCGGCGGTGTATGCTTCCTCCACTAAACCACCCTCCTCCTCCTCCTCCTCCTCCTATGCCACCTCTGTCTCGCAATCAAGATGTATCAGCAGCAGCACGTCGCCAGCAGTCAGTGTCGCGCGGCGTGGCAGCACAGCGGTGGGCAAGCGTCAGCAGGCCGTGCTGAAACTACTCAGCTTGGGAGAGAAGAGGCACACGGCCCACGAATTGCTGCAGGGTCTGACAGAGCAGACCGACCACTGGCTTTCGCCGCTGAACCTCTAACCGGGCATGGTCGTGTGTGACAACGGCCATAACCTGCTGGCGGCTCTGCAGCTCGGCAGCCTCACGCACGTGCCATGCCTGGCCCACGTCTTTAATTTGGGGGTTCAGCGCTTTCTGAAAAGCTACCCACGCTTGTCAGACCTGCTCGGAAAGGTGAGTCGGCGCAGCGCACATTTCCGCAAGTCCAAGATGGACGCTGCCACCCTGCGCACCCTGCAACATCTTTAATCTGCCAGTGCACCGACTGCTGTGCGACGTGCCCACACAGTGGAATTCTACGCTCCACATGTTGGCCAGGCTCTATGAGCAGCGTAGAGCTATAGTGGAATACCAACTCCAACATGGGTGGCGTAGTGGGAGTCAGCCTCCTCAATTCTTTACAGAAGAGTGGGCCTGGTTGGCAGACATCTGCCAGGTCCTTGGAAACTTTGATGAGTCTACCCAGATGGTGAGCAGCGATGCTGCAATCATTAGCGTCCCCATTCCTCTGCTATGCCTCTTGAGAAGTTCCCTGCAAAGCATGAAGGCAGACGCTTTGCGCTCAGAAACGGAGGCGGGGGAAGACAGTATGTCGCTGGATAGTCAGAGCACCCTCATGTCTATATCTCAGCGCGTTTTGGAGGAGGAGGAGGGGGAGGAGCATGAGGAGGAGGGGGAAGAGACAGCTTGACCCACTGCTGAGGGTACCCATGCTGCTTGCCTGTCATCCTTTCAGCGTGTATGGCCGGAGAGGAGGATCCTGAAAGTGATCTTCCTAGTGAGGACAGCCATGTGTTGCGTACAGGTACCCTGGCACACATGGCTGACTTCATGTTAGGATGCCTTTCTCGTGACCCTCGCGTTACACGCATTCTGGCCACTACGGATTACGGGGTGTACACACTGCTCGACCCACGGTATAAGGAGAACCTTTCCACTCTCATACCCGAAGAGGAAAGGGGTTCGAGAGTGATGCTATACCACAGGACCCTGGCGGACAAACTGATGGAAAAATTCCCATCCGACAGCGCTAGTGGCAGAAGGCGCAGTTCCGAGGGTCAGGTAGCAGGGGAGGCGCGGAGATCAGGCAGCATGTACAGCACAGGCAGGGGAACACTATCCAAGGCCTTTGCCAGCTTTATGGCTCCCCAGCAAGACTGTGTCACCGCTCCCCAGTCAAGGCTGAGTCGGCGGGAGCACTGTAAAAGGATGGTGAGGGAGTACGTAGCCGATCGCACGACCGTCCTCCGTGACGCTACTGCCCCCTACAACTACTGGGTATCGAAGCTGGACACGTGGCCTGAACTCGCGCTGTATGCCCTGGAGGTGCTTGCTTGTCCTGCGGCTAGCGTCTTGTCAGAGAGGGTGTTTAGTGCGGCTGGGGGAATAATCACAGATAAGCGTACCCGCCTGTCAACTGACAGTGCCGACAGGCTTACAATCATAAAGATGAACAAAGCCTGGATTTCCCCAGAGTTCTCTTCTCCACCAGCGGACAGCAGCGATACCTAAACAATGCATAGGCTGCACCCGCGGATGGAAGCATCGTTCTCTATCACCATCAAAAACGGGGACCTTTTAGCTTCATCAATCTGTGTATTATATTCATCCTCCTGCTCCTCCTCCTGAAACCTCACGTAATCACGCCGAACGGGCAATTTTTCTTAGACCCATAAGGCTCAGTCATATAACTTTTGTAAAAAAATGTTTATACGTTTCAATTCTCAATTCAATAAAGCGTTGAAACTTGCACCTGAACCAATTTTTATTTTAACTGGGCTGCCTACATGCCTAGTTACAAATTAAGCCACATTAACCAAGGCGATTAATGGCTTTCACCTGCCCTCTTGGTTGGGCATGGGCAATTTTTCTGAGGTACATTTGCACTATTGGTACACCAAATTTTTTGGGCCCTTGCCTATATTGTAATCCTAGTAATTTTTAGCCCACCTGCATTAAAGCTGACGTTACCTCAGCTGTGCTGGGCACTGCAATGGGATATATTTATGTACCGCCGGTGGGTTCCAGGGGGCCACCCATGCTGTCAGTCCACACGGAGTTGTAACAGCATGTGTCCACTTCTAAAGAACCCCAGTCTGACTGGGGCATGCAGTGTGAGCCGAAGCCCACCTGTATCAAACCTGACGTTACCTTAGCTGTGATGGGCAATGCAATGGGATTTATTTATGCACCGCCGGTGGGTTCCAGGGAGCCACCCATGCTGTCGGTCCACAGGGACTTCACATTAGGGATTTGTACCTGCCAGTGTCTATGTATTAAAAACCCCGGTCAGACTGGGGCATGCAGTGTGGGCTGAAGACCACCTGCATTTAATCGGACGTTACCTCAGCTGTAATGGGCAATGCAGTGGGATTTATTTATGTACCGCCGGTGGGTTCCAAGGAGCGACCCATGCTATCGGACCACACGGAGTTGTAACTGCATGTGTCCACTTCTAAAGAACCCCAGTCTGACTGGGGCATGCAGTGTGGGCCGAAGCCCACCTGCATCAAACCTGACGTTACCTCAGCTGTGATGGGCAATGCAATTGGATATATTTATGTACCGCCGGTGGGTTCCAAGAAGCGACCCATGTTGTCGGACCACACGGAGTTGTAACTGCATGTGTCCACTTCTAAAGAACCCCAGTCTGACTGGGGCAGGGAGTGTGGGCCAAAGCCCACCTGCATCAAACCTGACGTTACCTCAGCTGTGATGGGCAATGCAATGGGATATATTTATGTACCGCCGGTGGGTTCCAAGGAGCGACCCATGTTGTCGGACCACACGGAGTTGTAACTGCATGTGTCCACTTCTAAAGAACCCCAGTCTGACTGGGGCAGGGAGTGTGGGCCAAAGCCCACCTGCATCAAACCTGACGTTACCTCAGCTGTGATGGGCAATGCAATGGGATATATTTATGTACCGCCGGTGGGTTCCAGGGAGCCACCCATGCTGTCGGACCACACGGAGTTGTAACTGCATGTGTCCACTTCTAAAGAACCCCAGTCTGACTGGGGCATGCACTGTGGGCCGAAGCCCACCTGCATCAAACCTGACGTTACCTCAGCTGTGATGGGCAATGCAATGGGATATATTTATGTACCGCCGGTGGGTTCCAGGGAGCCACCCATGCTGTCGGACCACACGGAGTTGTAACTGCATGTGTCCACTTCTAAAGAACCCCAGTCTGACTGGGGCATGCAGTGTGGGCCAAAGCCCACCTGCATCAAACCTGACGTTACCTCAGCTGTGATGGGCAATGCAATGGGATATATTTGTGTACCGCCGGTGGGTTCCAAGGAGCCACCCATGCTGTCGGACCACACGGAGTTGTAACTGCATGTGTCCACTTCCAAAGAACCCCAGTCTGACTGGGGCATGCAGTGTGGGCCGAAGCCCACCTTCATCAAACCTGACGTTACCTCAGCTGTGATGGGCAATGCAATGGGATATATTTTTGTACCGCCGGTGGGTTCCAGGGAGCCACCCATGCTGTCGGACCACACGGAGTTGTAACTGCATGTGTCCACTTCTAAAGAACCCCAGTCTGACTGGGGCAGGGAGTGTGGGCCAAAGCCCACCTGCATCAAACCTGACGTTACCTCAGCTGTGATGGGCAATGCAATGGGATATATTTATGTACCGCCGGTGGGTTCCAGGGAGCCACCCATGCTGTCGGACCACACGGAGTTGTAACTGCATGTGTCCACTTCTAAAGAACCCCAGTCTGACTGGGGCATGCAGTGTGGGCCGAAGCCCACCTTCATCAAACCTGACGTTACCTCAGCTGTGATGGGCAATGCAATGGGATATATTTATGTACCGCCGGTGGGTTCCAAGGAGCCACCCATGCTGTCGGACCACACGGAGTTGTAACTGCATGCGTCCACTTCTAAAGATCCCCAGTCTGACTGGGGCATGCAGTGTGGGCCGAAGCCCACCTGCATCAAACCTGATGTTACCTCAGCTGTGATGGGCAATGCAATGGGATTTATTAATGTACCGCCGGTGGCTTCCTGGGACCCACCCATGCTGTCGGTCCACATGGAGTTGTAACTGTATGTGTCCACTTCTAAAGAACCCCAGTCTGACTGGGACATGCAGTGTGGGCCGAAGCCCACCTGCATCAAAACTGACGTTACCTCAGCTGTGATGGGCAATGCAATGGGATTTATTTATGTACCGCCGGTGGGTTCCAGGGAGCCACCCATGCTGTCGGACCACACGGAGTTGTAACTGCATGTGTCCACTTCTAAAGAACCCCAGTCTGACTGGGGCATGCAGTGTGGGCCGAAGCCCACCTGCATCAAACCTGACGTTACCTCAGCTGTGATGGGCAATGCAATGGGATATATTTATGTACCGCCGGTGGGTTCCAAGGAGCCACCCATGCTGTCGGAGCACACGGAGTTGTAACTGCATGTGTCCACTTCTAAAGAACCCCAGTCTGACTGGGGTAGAGAGTGTGGGCCAAAGCCCACCTGCATCAAACCTGACGTTACCTCAGCTGTGATGGGCAATGCAATGGGACATATTTATGTACCGCCGGTGGGTTCCAGGGAGCCACCCATGCTTTCGGACCACACGGAGTTGTAACTGCATGTGTCCACTTCTAAAGAACCCCAGTCTGACTGGGGCATGCAGTGTGGGCCAAAGCCCACCTGCATCAAACCTGACGTTACCTCAGCTGTGATGGGCAATGCAATGGGATATATTTATGTACCGCCGGTGGCTTCCAGGGAGCCACCCATGCTGTCGGACCACACGGAGTTGTAACTGCATGTGTCCACTTCTAAAGAACCCCAGTCTGACTGGGGCATGCAGTGTGGGCCGAAGCCCACCTGCATCAAACCTGACGTTACCTCAGCTGTGATGGGCAATGCAATGGGATATATTTATGTACCGCCGGTGGGTTCCAAGGAGCCACCCATGCTGTTGGACCACACGGAGTTGTAACTGCATGTGTCCACTTCTAAAGAACCCTAGTCTGACTTGGGCATGCAGTGTGGGCCAAAGCCCACCTGCATCAAACCTGACGTTACCTCAGCTGTGATGGGCCATGCAATGGGATATATTTATGTACGCCGGTGGGTTCCAGGGAGCCACCCATGCTGTCGGACCACACGGAGTTGTAACTGCATGTGTCCACTTCTAAAGAACCCCAGTCTGACTGGGGCATGCAGTGTGGGCCGAAGCCCACCTGCATTAAACCTGACGTTACCTCAGCTGTGCTGGGCTTTGCAATGGGATACATTTATGTGCATCCAGTGGGTTCCAGGGAGCCACCCATGCTGTGGGTGCACACGGAATTCCCATTGCGGAGTTGTACCTGCCTGTGACTATTTATAAAAAACCCCGGTCTGACTGGGGCATGCAGACACCTTGACAGAATGAATAGTGTGTGGCACATGGGTTCCTCATTGCTATGCCCACGTGTGCAGCTCCTGATGGAGGTGGCACAGGATTGGATTTCTCATTGCTTCTGTACAGCATTATGGGCTATCGCCCCGCCCCTTTTAAAGAGGGTCGCTGCCTGGCCCTGCCAACCCTCTGCAGTGTGTGCCTGTGGTTCCTCCTCATGGCAGACGCACTTATAAATAGACATGAGGGTGGTGTGGCTATGAGGCCAGCGTGTGGCATGAGGGCAGCTGAAGGCTGCGCAGGGACAATTTGGTGTGCGCTGTGGACACTGGGTCGTGCGGGGGGGTTGGGCAGCATGTAACCCAGGAGAAGTGGCAGCGGAGTGTCATGCAGGCAGTTTGTGCTTTGTTGGAGGTACTGTGGTGCTTAGCTAAGGTATGCCTTGCTAATGAGGGTTTTTCAGAAGTAAAAATTGTTGGGAGGGGGGGGGGGGGCACTCTTGCCGCTATTGTGGCTTAATAGTAGGACCTGGGAACCTGAAATGCAGCCCAACATGTAGCCCCTCGCCTGCCCTATCCATTGCTGTGTCGTTCCCATCACTTTCTTGAATTGCCCAGATTTTCACAAATGAAAACCTTAGCGAGCATCGGCGATATACAAAAATGCTCGGGTCGCCCATTGACTTCAATGGGGTTCATTAGTGGAAACGAACCCTTGAGCATCGCGAAAAGTTTGTCTCGAGTAACGAGCACCCGAGCATTTTGGTGCTCGCTCATCTCTAGTAGCAATGTGTTAAAACACACTTTTGTTAAAGACTTATCATTTCAAAAATGCCCTTCCTTTATGCAATTACATGGCAAATTGAAATAGGATCATGGCCCAATATCAATTTTTTAAACGGAATTGTATTTGTAGCCAATAATAAGTCTTCCACAACAATGTTTTGTGTTACCAAGTCTTTTTATAATCCAACATAAAATGTATTCAACACAAAATGCCTTTATTGGCCATATATTTAATAAGGAAACCAAATTTGTATAGTTCTAGTGCAAAATTGACCGCAAAACCAAAATTAAAATAAAAGCCCATGTCCATTACTTTCCCTGGCAGCTTTGGGTTGCTGGAGGCTTGGATGGGCCTCGGGGATGACCCCTTTTTCGTGGCTGACCCCATTGCCTTCTACTAGTAGGGCTGCTCTGCCCCAACACTTCCTGGGACTAGCCTTCTCAGGATTATTTTCTCCTTCTGCCTCAACCACACATTCCTGGAGTGGTATTGATGGTGGTGGAGGCTGCAGAAATGCCTGATCAGCATCTCTTGGTTCTGGGCTGCCTTCGAAATTGCCCACAATATTGGGGCCAACAAATGCAGATTCTGCCTCATGCGCGCCAGAGTCCCTGACTTGCCCTGGCTGCCTACTTTCACAGGGCTCTTGGGGGAAGCCTGGCAGGGGCACAACCCCTCAAGGGCCAGGAACCAGGGAGGGCCAGGGGCTTGACACAGGAGGTGCAGAGAGAGCAGAGTCCTCTGTTGGTGGTGCTGCCTCAGTGGGTGGCTCTTGAGAGAGGAGTGTGTGTGTATCACTCTCCTTACTCAGAGCCAGGACCCTGACCTACAGGCCTCGGGGAAGAATATTCGGAGGGACTGGCAACCAAGGGTGGTGGTGTATACGCATCCTCCTCTGATTTTACTACTGACCTATATGCAGAGGAGTCAGTCCTTCGATCCATTGCATCATGGAGCCAGCATTCATAGGCCCGCCTATGGCGCTGCCTTCCCCTACCATTGAGGCACAACAGGTCCAGAATCCAGAACACTTCATGTGCTGGTTCCGGCTGCAAGGCTGCCTCAAGGACGGCCTCAAGGGACCTTCTCACTGTCCCCTGCAGCATTGGGGGGACCGTTCGACAGCAAGGGACTAGTCCCCGGCAGAACCGGTCAGCCCAATCCTCATCCGTCTGCATTCTCAGGTACTGCAACACTCCCATCTCTACGTGAACCCTTGATGAGCTCCCAAACAAATGTTATGCTCACGATTAGAGATGAGCGAGTATACTCGCTAAGGGCAATTGCTCGAGCGAGCATTGCCCTTAGTGAGCACCTGCCCGCTCAAGACAAAAGGTTCGGGTGCCGGCGCGGTGAGTAGCGGCAGTCAGCAGGGGGGAGCGGGGGGGAGAGAGGGAGAGATCTCCTCTCCGTTCCTCCCCGCTCTGCCCCGCAGCTCCCTGCCCGCCGCCAGCACCCGAACCTTTTGTCTCAAGCGGGCAGGTACTCGCTAAGGGCAATGCTCACTCGAGCAATTGCCCTTAGCGAGTATACTCGCTCATATGTACTCACGATAGCTTTGGTGTAGGCACGATCATGCTGCACAAGCCTTTCTCTTTAAATAAATACACCTGTATAACGAGCAAAAGCATGGCGCAACATATGCCACTAAAAAGTGACAGCCTCAGTAGCGCACACATTACACTGCTGACAAAAGCCAGAACCATGTTCAGAGTGCATAGAACAATGCAAAGACCTATTGTGGAGCACATAGGTGTTTAGCGTGGGACTATTGGTGTAACTTGCGCATTGCTAATCATGTATTTTTTAAAACGCGCTTGGAAGGTGCAGTTTACTAATATAAACTAACATAAATCTCCATAATTGTTGCCCTTTCCAATGTGTTTATGAAAGGCGATGCAATTTCTTGACATAAATACACAATGCCAGTTGTGGTTTAACAGTGCGTGAGCGAACACATAATTGTTTTTCACAATAGTCCTATATTGTGCTTTAAACGTTTGTTATTGGCGCATATAACATGATAACAGTGCATTAACATATATTTAGGCCCTGACGAGCTGCACATGAGTCTGGCACATGTGGGATGTTCTTGCCTGTGATGGTCGCATTGGACAAGCCTACTTGCTGTTTCTAATTAACTTCTAATCATTATGGGTATGTTGCATTCCTGCTCTGGTTATACCAGCATCTCAGAGATAGTTACTGCCTTTGGAGATATGTCGTCTGGCGATGATGTGCTTTTTGGCTGGTTTCTCTTGAGTGTTAGTGATGACTTGCCTGATACTTCGAAGGATGTGCCTAGTGACCTTCCTAGTGGTGACGCTACTACTAGCAATAATGGTGGTCCCAGGGGCATACCTAAATGCTAAGGGGCCCGGGTGCAAAAGTTCAGCTTGCCCCCCCCTCCTCCATCTGTACCCGTACCTATACCTAAACCGTGCTAATTTACAAACATGATGGAGCCCCTTGGTGTAAGCCTTCTCATTATCACTCCTTTCCTTGACTACGTAAAAACCTGTTGGTAATGTCTTAGGCTGCTTTCACACGGACGCGGAAATTGTGCGAGATTTGTGCGTTGCAAGACGTACAAATCGCACATGAATATGAACCCCATTCTTTTGAATGCGATCATACACAGGAGCGATGTTTTTTTGTTTGTCTTTTCTCTGCATCACACGAGAATGTGATGATGTGAGCTGGTTTTAACACAACAACCCCTCACATCCGTGTGCACAGCACAAGTTGGTGAGTGTGATATGGGGCATAGTTTCAGGACCCAATATCAGACTAACTCGTGTGAAATTAGCCTAAGGCCGGCTGTACATGGCTGGATCTGCATTCCGGAATATGGAGCGGGCATCCGCCTACGGATTCCGCAGAATGTACCACCCATAGCATGCTATGGAAAAGGGTTTTTTCCTCTACACAAGCGGAAAGCAATTGTGGTTTTCCGCTCACGGAGGAAAAATCACGGCATGCTCTATTTTAGTGCAGATTCTGCACGGACGGCCTCCATTGAACTCAATGCAAGCCGTGCGACCCGCTGCCCTGACATTGCAGAAAAGTCATGGGCACCTGCGTCATCACCTAGCGACGGTGCTGGAAAGTCAGTGATTAAAAGGAAAAAAAAACTGTACTGTATACCAGCTGCACATATATAATTATATACAAGAGATACACAGGTTACACCAGCATGGTACATATCACTATATAAAGGATGTATATCCCCCTGTACATAGTGATATGTACCATGCTGGTATAACCTGTGTATCTCCTGTATATAATTATATATATACAGGAGAGGTATAACTTGTACCAGCTGCACATATATAATTATATACAGGAGATACACAGGTTACACCAGCATGGCCCATATCACTATATACAGGGGGATATACATCCTGTATATAGTGATATGTACCATGCTGGTATAACCTGTGTATCTCCTGTATATAATTTTATATATATATATATATATATATATATATATATATATATATATATATATATATATATATACACACACACAGGAGGGGTATAACTTGTACCAGCTGCACATATATAATTATATACAGGAGATACACAGGTAATACAAGCATGGTACATATCACTATATACAGGATGTATATCCCCCTGTATATAGTGGTATGTCCCATGATGGTGTAACCTGTGTATCTCCTGTATATAATTATATATATATATATATATATATATATAATATTATAACTCATACCAGCCATACATATATAATTGCAATTCCTTCTCTACTCACCTCTGCAGCAGTCTCTGGGCAGCCTGTAATAGAAAGTCCCCCTGTCCTTTGATCACATGACCAGGCTGATCACATGACCAGAGCCTGGCTATGTGATCTGCAGCCACAGGTCCTACCTCAGGTCCTGTGCATCCAGCGCTCCAGAGGTGAGTAGAGCCGCACTAGCCCCTCCCCCTGGTAATCGCTGGTCGGCAGGGACTGATAGACTGCAGCTGTGACCATTCACAACTGCAGCCTATCAGTGGGAGGGGCTGCGCTGTGGGAGTCTGCAGCCTGTAATTGGCTGCCGACTCCAGTTGTAACAGCCCTCCCCTCTGCTCTTGCCGACCTTTGGCGCTGCCTCCCATCTCTCTCCTCTCCCTCCTCCCCTCTCCCTCCTCCCCTCTCAGCCATCATGCGGCCGATAGCGCCGGTCCCCTGGGCCCCCTCACGGTACGCCAGTGGGTGGTCCCCTCAGGAGGAGTCGTAGGACTAGGAGGTTCTGGGTGCATCCAATGTTGGCTCAGCGTGGCAGTCTGGGCCAGTTTCACACCCTTTATGCGGAATTGAGGCGATACCCTGAAAAAATGGTCTCTTTCTGTTGCTTGGCTGTGCTAATGTTTGATGAGCTTCTTGAGCTGGTGCGTGACGCTATAACACACAGAGATACCAACATGCGGGAGAGTGTCTGTGCTGAACAAACTTCTCTTAACTCTGCGGTAAGTATATGTATTGCCCTGAATAGACCATACTGTATATTTGTGTATGTAATTGTAGCCTTATAATCGTGGCAAGGTTTTTGTTTTCACCCATTTTTAACTTGTTTAGTGTTGCGCTGCATGGTCTTGGGAGCATGTTAGCGCAGTTGGCGATAAGGCTGTTTGGGTGCTTTTATTTGTTTACGCACCTAGGTAGTTTGCCCTTGGCAGATTTAAATCAACATTTAAGGCATTTGAGCGCCCGCTTTGTCCCAGGTGACCTTTGATTTAGTGGTGGTATGTGCAATAAAATAAAGAGCTCATACAGACTTTTGCCATGAATGCAGGGTAATTACAGCAATCTGCATTCATGTCTGCCAGAGAAGTGGATGCACCAAGCCAGAGGTTCATGTTTGTTTATTAAGACACACGCATTAGCTGTTTGGCTGTGGGCCAATGCTGTGCAGCTTTTTTCATTGACACATCTAAAGCCTTTTATTTACTTATTTTTTTAAACATACAGCATGTTTGCCTTACATGATGAAATATACCTAGTCCTCCCACACACAAATACACACATATACATGTTGCCCACGTGTTACATTTGTTTTTTTGTGTTTTTTTTGTTTTGTTTTTTTTTCTCTCTTCCCTCTTAGATTCCTGGCCACTGGGAATTCGTATGCTTCCTTGCATCTTGGTTTTTCGGTTGGCAAATCCACCATCAGTGGTATTGTCAGGGCTACCTGCAACGTCATCTGGCAGCGAGTGGTGCCTTTAGTCATGGCTCCGCCCTCAGTGCAAGGCTGGCTAGGTGTCGCTGATGGCTTTATGGCTGCAGCCAACTTTCCTAATTGTGTCGGTGCTTTTTATGTTGCTTTTTTTAAAATTATTATTTAAAAAAACAAATTTTGGTTGGTCTTGAGAAGGAAGGCGTTGTATGTTCCTAGATTTTGACATACACATTGCCAAGCCAAAGGCAGAAGAGCATCTTCTGAGGTTCTTTGTGGAGGACACACACTGCATTCCTTTAACAGACTGTAGTGATTGTAAATGAATCCACGTGGGGGACGGTAGTAATAAATGGTTGTTAACATCCTAAAATTTGTAAACAGTAAAATGAGCTGTGAAAGCATTCATCAGATACTGTTACAGTTACATCATTCACACATCAAACTATTGTAACACATGTCTCTAGACTTCAATAGTGGGTAGACACAAGGACTCCAATGAGAGAAGTTTCACACAATTGACTTAGTTGGCAATTCGAGATGCAGCCCTATAGATGCTTTTTTCGAAATGCAACCAACCAACATGTTTCATTGAGCCATGGTGAGCAAAATATATGTGCACCTTCTAAGTACATGTTTGTAACTAACAAACATATCAAGTATGCGCACACAGGCACAAAGTGCAACTGCAGCTTATATATTTTGACTATTCTCTTATCGTCAAAAGAAGATGATGAAGCCGATGTATGATAAAAAGGACATGCTTTTCTTTATTTAATCCGTGCCATTACAAGTCCACATTAAAATACAGCCAGAGGACCGGTTTCAGCCCTTCAACAGAGACTTGATCACCTCCTACATTATTCATGTAAACATTTCATCCTTGCAACATACCAGAGTGTCCCTCTAAGGCACTTGGTGGTGGATTTGGGGGCTGGGTGGTGACCCTCTGTGCTGTTGGTGCTGCGGGGCATTGAACAGCCCTTCTTTGTGATGTTTCGCCTGGGTAGAGATAAACCAAGTAGACGATCAACTGTGTGGTTAAAGCATTAGTTTTTGGTTTCACAGAATAACAAATAATGGATTGATTCTAAAGGCAAAATGGTCTTTTGGATGTTTTTAATGCAAAAACTTAAATTGGTAAAATAATTAAAAAGCACAGTTGCTACAGGTGTCTTCTTTAAGTACACGGAATACGAAAAAAAACCCTTAAAAAGTAGGGCTGGTCAAGATATTACTAACAAGCGGATTGTATGTAAGGATTTTTTTGTGGAGTTCGATTTTAAAGGTCTAAAGGCATTAATGAGCAAATTACTGCCTCTAATTTGTGGAGCCAGCCGTCAAACATCAGTTGTGTTTTTTGTGGGCGTTTTGTGTTGCACTTTCTGTATAATGTTTATGTTCCTGCACATTTAGCGAACTCGCTGCGTTTGTGCGCATAATTAAAGCACTAAAACATCCCTGGCAAAAGGCATTAAAGTTTAACAAAAGCAAGACACGCCCATAAGCCACATGTGCCAATCACACTCCCTTCTTAACACATGGAAAGGCCATACCTTCCTCCTGCCACCTAAGCTCCGCAGACGACTTGGATCCTTTGATTTTAGGTCACTCCAGCATTTCTGCAGTTGCTGTCGGCTCCACATGGTGCTGAACTTGGCAGTCATTGCCCGTGGAATCCGCCTTAATATAGCAGTCTTGTGACTGTTCGGATGTCTGTAGGGCCCATGCCTCCCGTCGTACTCCATCTGGTCCATCATCTGGACTAGAAGCCGTGTTTTGTGCCGTCCAAGGGGAGAGGCTCGTCCAGGCATGTCTGTATTGTGCGTGATTACAAATCAAAATGGTGTATGGGTATCACTATCGCGCCTAGTTCACACGCACGTTTCGCGCGACGTTTGCGCAGGGTGGGGCACACAATGATGATGCCATACGCACATCTGACTCCTCATATGCTCTTTCCTATATACGTGCTTCACGCCGCAGAGTACTAACACAAGGTTGTTTCTTGCTTCGGCGTACGCCCAGGTGGTACGTTAGACGGCGAATCCATTTTATAGGTGACAATAAAATGAAAATAGATGTACGCCTATCTTTGGTATACAACACTTGTCTTCTCTTACTCGTCTTTGTTGTGGAATTCAATGTTCCGTCAATATGCTGTGAGGCTCCAAATCAGAGGTGGTTGTGGCGGCCGCTGTGAGAAAGCAATGAAACACAGAGATCAGGCCTGTGTCTAGAAGCAATCTGTGTTTATTCTGTACATTGTCATTTCTTATACAAAAAAATAGAAGGAGTATCAGTAGGCGTATCAGTAGGCGTATCAGTGCAAAGGCTAGTGTTACAAAGTTCAATCTGTTATACTGAGGTCAAAGTACTAAGGTGGTGAATAATTGCGTTTTCTCAATAAGCATGGCTTCTTTTGTTGGAATGTAGACTGACTGTCTAGTACCTTGATTCTTTATCACAATCTACATTTTAATCACATGCCCTAGACAGCAGTTAATGATCGAAGCATTCCATTATCCTTTGATCATTGTAACGAGATTAACAAGATCTTGGAGACATGATGGACATTTAAGATTACACCTCTACTTAATGTAATTAAGTACTAACCTAAATGTACAAGCATTTATCAGAGCTTTTCATAGGACACAGAATAGAGTGTACAATTTAGGCCTAAAGCCTCCGGAAACGTATATCAAAGATACATACATATATAAATTAATATGTTCATAACCCTCACAATCCTCCATTTGAAACAGTCCATCTTGAAAAGAGCCTTTGTTGTGGTACTATCAAGGGTGCTAAGCCACCCCTGCCGGTCTTTCTATCCTCTTCGCCGGATCCCCACTGTTGTTGCTCTTTTACTCTTTTGACTGTTTTAACGATATCGTAGAGGGAGCGATTCCAGATAATTTGCTTGTCTCCGTATCCCACAGAATGTCCATAAGTTGCAAACACTCAAAAGAATGAACAAAAGAAACAGTATTAGTAATGGGTGAAACATAAAATCCATTATATTTCCTGCTGTAGGTGACCATCCAGTAAAAATATCATACCAGTTATATTCTGTGTCTATCTGGATCTTATTACCTATGTTGACCAACTTATCTCCTACCCATATAGTTTGTTTTTCTAATTCCATAAGGGAGAGGTTAGTAACATCCAAATGCTTTTGAAGGTGTTCAGTGTCTTTCATTAGTCTTACAATTCTACCCAAGGATATAGTCAGATTTGACATAGGGATAGCATCTGGGTGCCAGTAATACTTTATTGCAGCTTCAGCATCTGGCAAAAAGGTGTAAGTTTCTGTAAACCAATGTATCACCGATATGTTCTGTAAACATCCAGAAAATGGAGTGGTGAGATTATACATACTGGTGGTTTTAGTTTGGTTGGTAACAAAGCATATATATTGGGGGCCAACTTCTATCAGCATATGGAAAGACGCAGGTAGCACCGTCCAATCACATATGCTGACTGAAGGCTGCAGGAAACATGGCTCATATGCGGCTGTACTCCGTCCGCATACTAGGCCATCCAGTGTTTCTTCACAGTTCTCTATGCCATGGGTTTTATTTTCACTATCAATCATAGTACCTGTGAACTTGGGCAACCAATATTGGAAAGCATATAGAGGCGGTCCGAACACCACAGGTAGTACTACAAACTTACACATCAGGCTTGTGTCCTTTACATCATAAAAAGTCATTTCTCCAGTGCAATATTCATCAGAGCATTCTACACTATCAGCCCGGGGCCGTATCCAGGATGCTACTGGAATTACATTCTTGAAAATATTTCTCCACAATTTTTCAATATTTGTCATCAAATCTGACTGTGCTTTATCCTTCTCGTGAATCATATATACATATTGCAGGCTACATTGTGTATAGTTTATGAATTTACTCATATTTACAAACAAATCATTTTGAACCCCAAAACTCAGATTAAAAAGCGTTAATACATCCTTATTATATCCTAATGCAAGATGTTAGGGGAGGAATATGGAGGGCATCCATGAATATTGACCAGATTAGACACATCTCTTCCTTCCCCTGCCATCTTATTTTTCATTACTTCTAAATCTATTGAATTTAAAACCCCTGTGCCAGCTCCTATTCCTCCAAGAAGAGTATCGTACCATTCTCTCTTCATTCTAGAGCATGATTTCATTACAGGGAAAGATATATTAAACTGCACTACGGTCCTCTGTTGTTTGGTTGAGACATTTTTACATGTATGGGGGAGCCTAACTAAATTGTCAGTGTGTACCACAGGGGTTGTTTCCAGGACGGTCAAAAGGTTTAACCACATTAGAGAGTTAGCTATAGGAGTACCATTAATGCACAGGAGAGTATATGTATCTTTTAAAGATATTGTCTGGTTTGTGCCTCCTCTTCCAACTTGGTCACCCTTACACATTAACGTTTTTGAAAGATGCTCATATGTGAACTGCTTATCTATATGAGCCACACATCCTTGGGTTAGTTTATAGCATGAGATATTTACTCTACTGATAATGTTTATCCAAGGATGCTCTCCTTCCTGTATGACATATGAACGACCTTTAAATTTATTGGAGGGGACATATAAGCCACTGGTCTCTCCTAGTGTAAAATTGGCTATTATGCACCTATGATTGCCTTCACATATGAACTCGTCTTGCTGTCTGGCTTTAGTTTTATTTGCCCAACCCCAGTAGCTTCTAACAACACCTCCTTCCTTAGTTTGTGCCAATTTCAACTTTCCCGCTGGCGTCAGGGTCCAGGCCCTGGTGATAAGCAGGAGAATTCCAAGCACCAGGAATAGTCTCATTTCTCTCATATTGTGGTTTCTTAACCTTTTTGCAATGTGAGGCATGTACCCAATTGGTTTTACCCTCTAGTTTGACGGCAGTACTGGTTGTGAGCAGCACTTGATACGGGCCGTCAAACCTTGGTTCCAATGTCCTCCTCACGTGTCTCTTTGTCACTACCCAATCTCCGGGCTGCAGATCATGCGTTCCTTCAAGAGAATTTGGATCTGGAATTGAAGAAAACACTTGATTGTGTGTTGCCTTTAGGCGTGCATTTAAGGACATAACATAGTCAGTTAGAGTACCATACTGGGCCTACAGTACCTGTGGAAAGTACAGACCCAACCTGGGTGCACACCCAAACAAGATTTCATATGGTGATAATCCTGTTTTTCTGTTAGGCACATATCTGACTGAGAAAAGGGCCAATGGGAGGCACTCAGTCCATGGTTTGCCTGTTTCTTTCATTGCTTTCTGTATTTTTAGTTTTAGGGTACCATTCATCCTTTCTACCTTCCCACTACTTTGTGGATGATAAGGGGTGTGAAATGCTTGGGAAATACCCAGGGCAGACATGATGTGTTGCATTATTTCACCTGTGAAATGTGTACCCCTGTCTGACTCGATTACCTCTGGTACCCCATACCTGCAGACTACCTCATTCATGAGCTTCTTTGCTGTTGCCTGAGCAGTTGCCTTGGTGATGGTGTAGGCCTCAACCCAACCTGAGAAGATATCAACAACAACAAGCACATATTCATATTTCCCCACACGTGGGAGCTGAATATAGTCAATTTGCAATCTCTGAAATGGGTAGAGTGGCCTAGGCAAGTGTTTTTGCGGGACCTTTACTTTCTGTCCTGGGTTGCTCACGGCACAGATCATACAAGATTGGACAAATGATGCAGCAGTTACAGAGAACCCAGGGGCCACCCATTCTCTCTCAAACGTCAGTAGCATAGCTGCCTTCGATAGGTGAGTCTTTCCATGGATCAGCTGGGCCATCATGGGGTACAGGGATCGTGGTAGGCAAGTTCTACTGACTGTTTGCCATACGCCACCCTGTTCTACTGCTCCCATATTAGTCCATTTATCTTTTTCTTCTTTGCTGGCTTGTGACTGTAATGTCTTTAGTACATCAATGTCCATATTTTTATCAAAGTCCAAATCATAGTCTCTGACTTGTGCGGTCAGTATCTTCTTTTCTTCTTTCTTCCATGGTTTGAGGGCCGCTGCCTTTGCTGTGAAGTCTGCGAGGGCGTTGCCTTTTGCTTCTGCAGTGTCGGCTTTAGTATGAGCTTTCACCTTTAGGATTGCTACTTTATCTGGTAGGAGTAGGGCTTTCATAAGGTTCTGTACTGCTGCACCATTCTTAATGGGTTGTCCTACAGAAGTTAAAAATTGTCTGGCCTTCCATATTGGGCCGTAATCATGAGCTATGCCAAATGCATACCTGGAATCAGTGTAAACGTTTGCTGTTTTACCTTCTGCCACTCTACACGCCTCAGTGAGGGCCTTCAATTCCGCTTCTTGTGCTGAGACATGCGGAGGCAGAGCTTCTGCTTTTAGGACATCATGTTGTGTGACTACTGCATACCCGGTATGGAATCAGCCATCCTCACCTTGGTACCGTGAACCATCTACAAAAAGCTCAAAATGTGCATTGTCAATAGGCGTTTCAGTAACTGATTCAAAACCTGCAGTTTCTTGCTGCATCAATTCTAGACAATCATGCTGGTGTTTTGAATCAAATAAATCAGAATCATGCTGTACAGAATTTAAAAATAACTGATCTGCAGTACCCAAATCCCCCACCCCCCCATTTGAATCGGGATACTCGATTGGAAGAAGAGTAGCCGGGTTCAAGGTAGTGCACCGTTGGAAGGAGATGTTAGGAGGCATGAGCAAGGCACATTGTAACCTTATTTGACGAGCTAGAGACAGGTGTTTAGGTTGTACTTGAGTGAGTATACTCTGGATGTCATGAGGGGTGAGAACCACTAGGGGGTAGTCCAGGACCAACTCAGAAGATTTGTCAACCATTGCTTGTACTGCTGCTACCGCACGGACACAGGAGGGGGCTCCTCGGGCCACCGGATCCAATCTCATGGAGTAATACCCAAGTGGCCGTGGACGTCCTCCATGTTTTTGTGTCAACACTGCCGTCGCATGACCAGAAAGTTCAGTGCAGAAGAGAGTGAAAGGTAGAGTGTAATTAGGAATTCCCAGTGCTGGAGAACTGAGAATAGAGAGTTTTAGTGTATGGAAATTGTCAGTTGCTTCAGGAGTGAGAGAGAAAGGAACACTTGGAAGACAATCATAGAGTGGTTGCATCAGGGATGAGGCAGAACGGATCCAAGGACGGCAGTATGAGACAAGCCCCAAAAAGGTGCGGAGTTTGGCAGCAGAAGAAGGTACAGAAATGGCTTGAACTGCAGCTTTTCGTTCTTCTGTGAGATGTTTGGTTCCTTGAGCTAGGCAATGGCCTAGAAACACAACCTTTTGTTTACAAAGCTGTAATTTTTCCTTTGAAGCCTTGCAGCCATTTTCTGCTAAAAATTTTAGAAGAGAAATGGATGCAGATTGACATGTTTTCAGATCCTCAGCACAAAGCAGAAGGTCATCAACATATTGCAACAGCACAGTTCCATCAGGCGGAGTCCAGGCCTGCAAAACAGACTGGAGTGCCTGGGTGTACATGTTTGGAGAATTCTGCGCACCTTGTGGCAGGACGGTCCAAGCGTATTGTTTACCCTTGAAGGTAAAAGCAAAAAGGTACTGGCAATCCGGATGGATCGGTACACTGAAAAACGCATTTGCAAGATCTATCACTGTAAAAAATGTCGCAGTGGGCGGGACTTGTGCTAAAAGCGTATGTGGATTTGGCACTACTGGGGTGTCGAGTACAGTTACTTTATTAATTTCCCGAAGATCACGTACCATGCGATAAACATCTGGTTGTCCCTTTTGTGTTTTCTTTTTAACTGGGAAGAGGGGAGTATTGGCTGGTGATGTTATTTCCCGTAGTGCCCCCATTTGAATTAAGTCTGTAATTTGTGGGCCTATAGAATCCTCTTGGGCCCTACCCAATGGATATTGTTTTACTTGGGGGGCTACGCATCCTGGTTTTAGTGTGACTACCATGGGTGTCACATTCATATAACCAATATCTGTTTTGGACTTGGCCCAGAGTTCCTGTGGGACTTCCTGTAATATTATTTCCTCTTCTGTAGTTAAGAGGAAAATTGGCTGTGGATCATCTAGAGAAGCCACCATCTGGCAAAATTGTTCTGTGTTTGTTTTTGCAAAATCAATCTGCACTGTTCCTTCTTCAGTAAACTGAATGGAAGCTGACAGGGCAGAGAGTATGTCTGTGCCCATAACTGACAGTGGAATATCATCACTCACCAATAGTTTTGTTAAAACTGTCTGGTCTCTGAATTTTATGGGGAGAGGGTCTGTTTCCTGAAGTTTCTTAGGAACTCCTTCAAGACCTACAACAGTTTGAGCTGTATTTTGCCGGTATGCTGGAGGAATTAGGTGGCTTTGGATGACTGAGGTTGCTGCCCCTGTATCAACAAGGAAAGGAATTTCCTTATTGAGTACTTCCCCTTTAAGAAAAATGGCCACACCCTCTTTTACATTGCTCATGGGGAAGAAGGGCAGAGGGTCGCCGACTATTCAATCTTGGTTTTCTATTACTCCCTTGGCGACTCGTGCTTTTGTGGGTTGTTCACTATCCCTCTGCTGGAGGAATTTTCTACACTCCCGTTTAAAGTGCCCAGGCTTACCACAGAAATGGCACTTAAGGTTATGTTTGGGATGGGTGCCCCGTTTTATTTTGTTCTCTCCTGTGCTGTATTGTGCTATCATAACAGAGCTATGTCCTTTTTTGATTTTTAAATTTAGTTCAATGCCCTTGGCTGCTTGCACCAGGCCTGCTGCTTCATATTGTCTCCACTCAGGCTTGTTATCCATGAGTTTAGACCTCAAGGGTTCTCGCAACCCCTCTACAAAGGCCATGCTAAGTGCATGGTCACCCAATTCTTGTATGCCCCTATACCCCAGATCTGACCAACGTTGTTGAAGGCGGGCATAAAATTGCTCTACACTTTCATCCTTCTCTTGTGTGACATTAGAAAGAGACAGGGAGGATTCTTTTAATTTTTCTTTTGCCCAACGTTCTAGACCAATTAAAAATATCTTACCACTTTTTAATTCTCTATGTTTAATTTTTTCCCAATCTGTGCCACAATAGTCTTTCACATAATTTAAAATTATAGTTCCCACTGCCTCCCCTGTTTTTAACATAATCAAAGGACCCAGATCAGCTGATGTTGCAGAGTATGTGTCTTGTATTTGTGCTATCTGTCTAAAGAAAGGCATAGGTCTGGTCATGGGGTCTGGTAATTGCTGTATAAGTGACATATGCTCTTGAGGTGTCCATGGTCTATATTTAACTTTTTGTGAGGTCATATCATATTGGCTCCTTCTGCCTTCCCCCTGTGTTACATCAGCTCCTATACCACTCTCCGCTCCCTGCATCTCCTCCTTGTCCTCTTCTCCATGCTTCCACTCACTAGCCTTGGATCTAGTGAGCATAGGCATAACCGGATTGTGCCGAGGAGCTCCGCAAGCAGGGCAGCTCTCTCTCCAATCCGGGTTTTGTTGTCCACAATGCCAGCAGGTCCATCCCTCCTGTCCAGTGTTTGACCTTGGAGTGGATGGCTTGGCATAGGGTGGGGGAGACTGTTGGAATTGAGATGAAGGAGGGGGTGGAGGTGGAAGAGGGAACTGACCTGGCAATGGGGGAGCATAATATATCTGTCCTTTGAATTCTTTTCTCTGATATCCTGCATCTTCTATATCTCTACTTGCCTTTTTCCAACTATTCAACATTTCCTGTAATCCATTATCTTTTGCCCACCCAGCATGACTGTCTGAAAACCTTTCCCACTGCTGGAGATCTAATACTCCTGTCCCTTTATATCCTATGTGCTTAAACAATTTATCACATCCTCTACCAACTGCAGCTCTGCCTTCTCTTTCTTGTACAATTTCTTTAGCTGTCTTCCATACCTTATCCTCTTTACCAGCAGTATTGCCCATGGCTGGCGGTTTATGTACACCAAGAGGCTTATTATTTTATCCTTTCACACACATAAAACAATCCCCTGACCGTTGAAATATACAAACGGAACTGCAGGGGGCCCTGTCCAGAATCGTGGCCTTGTTAGGGACTCCTTTCAGCGTCACTGATCAGGTTCCTGTTAACACGGGACACAGAGATTTATATTTGCACCCTGGAGGTCAGGTTCCGTCGATCAGGTCAACTCATCAATCACTCACTAAACAGGCACACATAAAGACAAAAACATTTGAATGTCAGTTACTACTTTTTTTAAGTGTCAGTACTTCCTCACTTGTCTGTAAGTGTCGGTACCTCCCAACCCTGCTTATTTTTCCCCCGTCTCAACTACTTCTCTTATACCTATAAGAGGCTCCCATCAGGGATTTTATCCCCTGAAAATTTTAGGCTTCCCTGGTACAATTTATACCATGCCTTCCAGAGATCGGCAAGAGGGTTTCATATTCTGTACACTGACCATGCAAAGTAACAAATAAAGACAATAACAGTTAAAGAACACCTGCACAGCATATTCAGCCCACCATATGAATTCTTAAAAAGCTTGAAGATTTATAAGAGGCATGCACTTCTTACCCCTCGGACAGGAAAGGAGCAGCCAAGAAGCACGGATAGATTGTGGCAAGATAAAGCCTTACCTTACTGCGCAGTTTTTGTAAATCCGTGGTTCCGAGTGGCTCCTTATCCCATCTGGGTCCGGGGGGGTTTGAGATGCAGGTGGTCCTCTTGTTCCTTCAAGCCCCACGTTCTGGGCACCAATTACTGTTGTGGAATTCAATGTTCCGTCAATATGCTGTGAGGCTCCAAATCAGAGGTGGTTGTGGCGGCCGCCGTGAGAAAGCAATGAAACACAGAGATCAGGCCTGTGTCTAGAAGCAATCTGTGTTTATTCTGTACATTGTCATTTCTTATACAAAAAAATAGAAGGAGTATCAGTAGGCGTATCAGTGCAAAGGCTAGTGTTACAAAGTTCAATCTGTTATACTGAGGTCAAAGTACTAAGGTGGTGAATAATTGCGTTTTCTCAATAAACATGGCTTCTTTTGTTGGAATGTAGACTGACTGTCTAGTACCTTGATTCTTTATCACAATCTACATTTTAATCACATGCCCTAGACAGCAGTTAATGATCGAAGCATTCCATTATCCTTTGATCATTGTAACGAGATTAACAAGATCTTGGAGACATGATGGACATTTAAGATTACACCTCTACTTAATGTAATTAAGTACTAACCTAAATGTACAAGCATTTATCAGAGCTTTTCATAGGACACAGAATAGAGTGTACAATTTAGGCCTAAAGCCTCCGGAAACGTATATCAAAGATACATACATATATAAATTAATATGTTCATAACCCTCACATCTTTTAAACACCAGCTGTACGCTATGAACATGCTACACAGAAGACAAGCGGCCCCGCTTGTCTTGTGCATCCATTTTTTTAGGCAATTAAAAAATAGGTGGATAACACCTTCAGCACTATACACATCACAACCGAAATGAGAAATAGTCACACGGACCTGGCCAAATGGCTGTCTGAAGAATTTAAGCAAGCTAGTCATGAGGAGTGACAAAAGAACGAACCACGCATTAAGTCTACAGTCAACTACGTCTAGTTGACTGTAGACTTAATTGGAGCAGTCAATGCCAGTCAGCTGCTGCAAAAGCAAATAATGTGTTGTGGTGCACTCAAAGAGGTATAGGGATAAGAACATTATTCTTCCGATATATAAGTTCTGGACACTGGTGCTCAGGAATGATGTTGCAGTGCTTGAGAGGGTTCAAAAAGGGCAACTAAACTAATAAACGGAATGAGAGGACTAGAATACCCAGAGAGGCTATCAAAATTGTGATTATTTACCCTGGAAAAGAGACTGGTAAGAGGCGACCAAATAACTATATGTAAATACATGAGGGGACAATATAAGGATCTCTCCCATGATCTGTTTATACCCAGGACTATGACAGTAACAAGAGGTCTTCTGCTACATCTAGAGGAAAGAAGGCTTCATCACCAACAAAGAAGGGGGTTCTTTACAGTAGAAGCAGTGAGACTGTGGAACTCTCTGCCTGAGGACGGGGTGATGGCAAAATCGATAAAAGAGTTTAAGAGGGGACTAGACATCTTTTTAGAGCACTATGTTATTACAGGATATAGACATTAGGTGACCAGTTTGGTTGATGATCCGGGTTTTAGGGTGCGTTCACACGAACGTATATCGGCTCGGTTTTCACGCCGAGCCGATATACGTTGTCCTCATGTGCAGGGGGGAGGCTGGAAGAGCCCAGGAGCAGAAACTCAGCTCCCGCCCCCTCTCTGCCTCCTCTCCGCCCCTCTGCACTATTTGCAATGGGGAGAGGCGGAACGTGGGCGGGGCTAATTACCGGAACTTAGCCCCGCCCCCATTTCGCCTCCTCTCATTGCAAATAGTGCAGAGGGGCGGAGAGGAGGCAGAGAGGGGGCGGGAGCTGAGTTTCTGCTCCTGGGCTCTTCCAGCCTCCCCCCCTGCACATGAGGACAACGTATATCGGCTCGGCGTGAAAACCGAGCCGATATATGTTCGTGTGAATGCACCCTTAGAGTTCGGTAGACACTCAAAAGTTAATCCAGGGATTATTCTGACTGCCATTATGGAGTCGGGAATAAATTTTTTCCTCCAAAAGAGCTAAATTGGTATCTCCCTCATTGGAGTATGAATTAGTAGAGTATGTGTATTCTGCACAATTGGAGCATCTATGATTATTGTCTTAATTTCTGTCATATCTTGTACCATCCGGTATGTCTATGCTTGCCCTCGTATACATTTCTTCTAAGGGGACTGGCATTCTCTCAACACCCTTTTTGTGATATTCTTCAATTAGTTTTGAAATGGCTGTTTTCTGTTCCTTGCTAAGGGGATATGGTTTAATGCACACTGGTCTAACATTCTGCTTTAGTCTAATTTTTACTGGGGCTACCTTTAAAAGGCCCACATCTATTAAGCTTCCACCCAAAGAGATTCAGGTATCTTTTGCAACATTGCTTCAATGTCATCATCATGGAAATTATCTTCATTATCTTCTACAGCCTAAACTATCCCTACAAGGGTAGTGAGTATTCATTCCCCTATTCACCAGTCGTGTCACTGTAACCCCTCTCTTTCCAAACCATATGACTGCATTAATTACTATTAATATATCTGCTCTAATTAATTTAACTGAGCTATTTTCTGACACCAACATTAGAATACGTAAGTCAACAGTGTCTGCTAGACATACTCTGAGTGGTTTAGTCTGTCTTAATGAACAAGGTCCATCTTAACCTATTCCCCTTATTTTTCCTTTTTCTATCATCTTTGACAGTATATCAGACCACTTTACCTAGGATCGTGCTCGGAGTGGGGTTCTTGCATCAGTGGAGACTATGAAAGGTCTGAAGGAGGTCAAGAGGGGTGTCCTTAAGGAGAGCCACCAGGGTGTGTGTAGAGACACCTGGGGTTGAGTGGGTTGGGGGATGGCATCGTCTCTCCCCAAGGAAAGCACCAAGAAGGAGTGCTATTCCCAACCATTGTTTTACAGACTTAGTAAAAACTCATACATTGATTTGAAGGAATGCTGCCATCTGATTGGTGGCACTACAGGGGCATTGTTCCATTTTCCTTGTTTGAAGGTCTGAAGAAAAGATTTCACATTCTTTGTCACTGGACTAATTATATACTATTATGGTAATCCCTCCATGTTGTTTATCTAAATGCTATTAATCCCAACATGTCTGTGCCCCCTTACCCCTCTGTCTCTGGTATTTATCTAGTGCAAAATAAGTTTACTACCCTCCAATGTGATCATGTGTATTTATTAAATATGTCTGTAGATCTGTTACATTATGCCTGAGGAAGGACCCTGAAGAGATCCAAAAGCTTGCTATTGCATCATGTATCTTTGTTAGCCATAAGGCTGCATTCCCACGAACGTATATCGGCTCGGTTTTCACGCCAAGCCGATATACGTCGTCCTCATCTGCAGGGGGGGGATGGAAGAGCCAGGAGCAGGAACTGAGCTCCCGCCCCCTCTCTGCCTCCTCTCCACCCCATAGTGCAGAGGGGTGAAGAGGAGGCAGAGAGGGAGCGGGAGCTCAGTTCCTGCTCCTGGCTCTTCCACCCCCCCCCCCCTGCACATGAGGACGACGTATATCGGCTCGGCGTGAAAACCGAGTCGATATACGTTCGTCTGAATGCAGCCTCAAAAGGTATCACATCTACAAGATTACTTGGTTTCTGTTACCATGCAGGGCGGCGCTGGTTCCCGCGGCCGGCGCGCGGCGCTCCGATGTCGGCTCCGGCGGCCCGGAGCTCTGCTGTCGGGGCTCTCCCGGCGGCGTGGAGCAGCCAGCGTGCAGCGGCGTGGAGCAGCCAGCGTGCAGCGGCGTGGGCGTGTCCGCCCGTAGGGTGCCGCCCGCTCTCCCCCACCTTCCTTATGCAACAGTGGGAGTCGGCTCCTCCCACTCTCCGCCCCTGGGCGGAGGCTTTAAGTTAAAAGGCTGGCAGTGACCTGAGCTCACTGCCAGTTATTGGTTCTGCTAGCCTCTAGTCAGGTCTGTTCCAGTCTGTTCTAGTTGTCAATCAGTATCCTGTCTGTTTACCTGTGAGCTCCATCTCCAGCCTTACTCTGCTTGTAAGTTTTGTTGGTTTGTTCCACCTGCCTCTTCTGTCGGCACTCTGTCCCCTGTTAGTAGTTCCATCTAGGTAGTCGCCAGGTCCCTTGCCAGCGCAGGGACCGCCGCCCAGTTGTCCGCCTGGGGTTAGCCAGGGCCGAGGCAAGTAGGCAGGGACAGTGGGGTGCGGGAAGATCAGGGCACCCCATCTGGCGCTCTGGGGGGCAGAGTGCCGTAACATAATAACTGGCCCTTAAAAACCGTTTGTCATGGAGGCGATCAGTTCCCTCGCAAACCAGCTGCAGGCCCTGGTGCCGGTGATCCAGGACTTATCCGCCCGCATGGTGGCCCAGGAGCAGCGGGGGGTGTTGCAGGGGTCGGACGCCGCAACCAGCCCCGAACCCAAGTGCCCTCTTCCCGAGGTGTTTTCTGGGGAGAGGAACAAGTTTTTTGTTTTCCGACAGGCGTGCCGCCTGTTTTTTCGGATGCGTCCCCGTTCTTCCGGGTCAGAGGCTCAGAGGGTCGGGCTGATAATGTCCCTGCTGCGGGGCTCTGCCCAGACATGGGCCTTTTCCATCCCCGAGGGTTCCTCCTGCCTGCAGTCTGTGGACTCCTTTTTTCAGGAACTCGGGGGTATCTTTGATGAACCGGACCGAGCGGGGTTGGCGGTTTCGCGGTTGTTGGCGCTGCGGCAGGGGTCGGCTTGTGTGGAGGACTATTGCTCCAACTTCAGACGCTATGCGGGGGATACGGCATGGAACGATAGCGCGCTGAAAGATGTCTTTCTGCAGGGCCTCTCGGACGCAGTTAAAGACCTGTTAATTTCCCACCCCGTTCCCGGGTCCTTAAGGGAGGCTATGGAGCTAGCCGTGAAGGCAGACAGGAGGCTCAGGTCTAGGAAGCAGGACAGGCAGACACGTAGAGTCAGGGAGGTCGGTTGCCCTGGTCCCTCTTCCTCCTTACCAGTCCCTGTGTCCGAGCCGATGGAGGTGGATCCGCTGGACCCCAAAGAGCGACGCCGGATCCGTTTGTTGCACCGTCTCTGCCTCTACTGCGGGAAAGCTGGACACCGGGTGATAACCTGCCCACTGAGGGCTCAACGCTCGCAGCCGGAACCAGCGGAAAACTCCGAGTCCTAGGCGATTGCAGGGAGGATCGCCTAGGACTTCAGGTACTTCCTAAACTTTTGGTACCGTGTCATGTTAAATTCCGGGATTTTTCCCGTTCAGGGCGGGTGTTTATTGATTCTGGAGCAGCCGCCAACTTGATAAGTCTGTGTTTTGTCCGTACTCTGATGGCGGAATTTGTGGCGCTGAAGACGCCAATTCATTTTACCAGTATTGATGCTACCCCCCTCTCTACAGGCCTGGTACGATGGAGGACCCCAAGATTACAGTTCACGGTGGGGATCCTCCACTCGGAAGAACTGTCCTTCCTGGTTATGGAGAAAATGTCGGTTGATGTGGTGCTTGGTATGCCCTGGTTGGCACTGCACAATCCCCAATTTGATTGGTCCACCCGGGAATTGACTCATTGGGGATCATCCTGTCATGATCACCTGTCTACCATAGCTGTGTGCTCCGCAGATACGGTGCTCATTCCGGAGTATTTGTCAGACTTTCAGGATGTATTCTCCAAAAAACTGTCCAAGGCTCTGCCTCCTCATAGGGAGTGGGACTGTGGTATTGATCTGATTCCCGACAGCCCCATCCCTAAGGGAGCCATTTTCAATTTGTCAGGCCGTGAGCATGAAGCCCTCAAGTCCTATGTCTCGGAGGCTCTGGCCAACCGGCATATCCGGCCATCCAGGTCCCCTGCCGAGGCGGGTCTCTTCTTTGTAGAAAAGAAGGACGGGACACTAAGGCCTTGTGTGGATTATCGGGCCTTGAATAAAATCACTGTGAAGAACCAGTGCTCCTTGCCCCTAATTCCTGACTTGTTGAATCAGGTGGTAGGGGCCCACTGGTTCTCCAAACTGGACTTGCGGGGGGCTTACAATTTAATTTGCATTAGAGAGGGAGATGAATGGAAGACGGCATTCAACACCCCGTTAGGACATTTTGAATGTCTGGTCATGCCTTTTGGACTTTGTAATGCCCCCGCTGTGTTTCAGGGGTTTATGAACGCGGTCTTCCACGACTTCCTGGGGGTATTTCTGGTCATCTATCTTGACGACATTCTGGTGTACTCGCCTGACTGGGACTCACATGTGCAGCACCTGAGGTTGGTCCTGACCCGTTTGCGCGAGTATCAACTTTTCGTCAAGTTAGAGAAATGTACGCTTGGTTCTAAACAAGTATCCTTCCTTGGTTATGTAATCTCACCCACGGAGATTCAGATGGAGTCTGATAAAGTAGCAGCAATCTCCCAATGGGTCAGACCAGACAACCTCAAGGCTCTTCAGCGGTTCTTAGGTTTTGCAAATTTTTACCGCAAATTCATTAGGAATTACTCAGTTATTGCTCAACCTCTGACCGACCTGACTAAGAAGGGGGCCAACTTGGGTAAGTGGTCGCCTGCAGCCCTTGAGGCCTTTAGCCGTCTAAAAAAGGCATTCACGACTGCCCCGGTGCTAATACAGCCGGACGCACAACTACCCTTTTTTATTGAGGTAGACGCGTCTGAAGTGGGGACAGGAGCAGTATTGTCGCAGGAAGTCAGTGGGAGGTCTGGGTATAGCCCATGTGCGTTCTTTTCGCGGAAGTTCAATTCAGCAGAGCGCAACTACGACGTGGGTAACCGCGAACTTTTGGCTATCAAATGGGCCCTGGAAGAGTGGCGACACCATCTTGAGGGTGCTAGACACCCAATTACCGTATATACTGATCACAAGAATCTGGTATATCTCGCCAATGCTAAAAGACTCACAGCTCGTCAAGCCAGGTGGGCGCTGTTCTTCGCCAGGTTTAATTTCGTCGTGACATATATCCCAGGAGAGAAGAACGTGAAGGCGGACGCCCTGTCACGGAGTTTCGGGGTACCGGATAGTGAGACCATGACTCCCGAGAATATCTTAGCCCCCGGCGTGGTGGTGGCAGTTGTGGAGTCTAACTTCGTCCCTCAACTACAGGATGCTCAGCAGGACGCTCCTTCGGGGGTGCCGGAGGGCAGATGGTTTGTGCCAGAGACCCTACGCCCTAGAGTCATGAATGAGTCTCACTCGTCGGTTCTCGCCGGGCATCCAGGGTTCCAGGGGACCCTGGAGCTTTGTTCCAGACACTTCTGGTGGCCAGGCATGTCTCAGGAGATCCGCAACTTTGTGAGGGGTTGCTTGGTCTGTGCTCGCAATAAGAGTCGGCGGCGTCCTCCGGAGGGTCCTCTGAGACCGCTACCGGTTCCTCCCAGCCCATGGTCGCACCTATCAGTAGATTTCATCACTGACCTACCAGAATCCCAGAAGTGCACCACTATCTTAGTGGTGGTCGACCGGTTCTCTAAGATGGCACATTTTGTGGCGTTAAAAAAGCTACCCTCGGCAAAAGAATTCGCCACGATTTTTGTAAAGGAAATAATTCGCCTACATGGGGTTCCCCAAAATATTGTATCTGATCGCGGGGTTCAGTTTGTGTCGCAGTTTTGGCGTGCCTTCTGCAGAAACCTGGGAACGTCGCTTTCCTTCTCTTCAGCGTTCCACCCGCAGACTAATGGTCAGACTGAGCGGAAGAACCAAGATTTAGTGCAATATTTACGGTTGTTTGCTAGCGAAAAGGCTCATCAGTGGGCAGAGTTCCTGCCATTGGCAGAGTTTGCACTAAACAACCGCCTTTGTTCTTCCACTGGGGTGTCTCCTTTTTTTTGTGTATACGGTCAGCATCCTCGCTTCCTTACAGCAGTCCCTACCCCGTCGGTCTGTCCTGCAGCGGATGTCGCCACAGATACGCTTCAGGGGGTATGGAAAGAGGTACAGAGAAACTTGGAGGCAGCGGGGGCCCGTATGCAGTTGCGTAGTGGGAAGAGTCTGTCTGTGTCTGAACCTTACAAGGTGGGACAGAAGGTATACCTGTCTTCTAAAAATCTCAAATTGCGGGTTCCGTCCTTGAAGCTGGCGCCACGTTACGTGGGGCCGTTCGCCATCACACGTGTGGTGAACCCACTCGCCTACGAGCTGGGGCTGCCACCCACATGGAGGGTTCACAGGGTATTCCATAAGTCGCTATTGAAACCTTTTGTCCCTACGGTGATGGTTCCCGCGGCCGGCGCGCGGCGCTCCGATGTCGGCTCCAGCGGCCCGGAGCTCTGCTGTCGGGGCTCTCCCGGCAGCGTGGAGCAGCCAGCGTGCAGCGGCGTGGAGCAGCCAGCGTGCAGCGGCGTGGGCGTGTCCGCCCGTAGGGTGCCGCCCGCTCTCCCCCACCTTCCTTATGCAACAGTGGGAGTCGGCTCCTCCCACTCTCCGCCCCTGGGAGGCTTTATGTTAAAAGGCTGGCAGTGACCTGAGCTCACTGCCAGTTATTGGTTCTGCTAGCCTCTAGTCAGGTCTGTTCCAGTCTGTTCTAGTTGCCAATCAGTATCCTGTCTGTTTACCTGTGAGCTCCATCTCCAGCCTTACTCTGCTTGTAAGTTTTGTTGGTTTGTTCCACCTGCCTCTTCTGTCGGCACTCTGTCCCCTGTTAGTAGTTCCATCTAGGTAGTCGCCAGGTCCCTAGCCAGCGCAGGGACCGCCGCCCAGTTGTCCGCCTGGGGTTAGCCAGGGCCGAGGCAAGTAGGCAGGGACAGTGGGGTGCGGGAAGATCAGGGCACCCCATCTGGCGCTCTGGGGGGCAGAGTGCCGTAACAGTTTCTCTTACTGAGAACAATCACATTATGCAAAAATTACAGTTGTGCCCAAATCTTATCAAATCCTCTGGCTCTGCTGTCTGTCTTTCTCTTGCTCGCTCTGTCTTTCTCTTTCTGTATCTTTCTCTCTGTTTCTCTTGTTTTGTTTAGCTATGTGTTTGTCTGTCTCTCTTTTATTCTTTCTGTCTGTCTGTATCTCTCTCTTTCTCTCAGTTTCTCTCTCCCTCTGTCTGTTTATCTCTCTCATGCCAAGCTGAGGATTCTGTTTCAACTGTTTGCCATTCACGGCTTGCTATGAACGTCCCATAGCAATGCTTCACTTAACATTGTAACTTTCAACTCACCTGACAGGTCACTCAATCTATCAAACTCAAATTTTTATGGGAGGGGGGGGGGATCTTACAGCCTTCCCGGCCACTTGAAACACCAGCGGCACTTTGGGCTTAGCACAGCGGGAAGTCAGGGATTTGATTTTTGAAGGAGGCTGCAGGAGAGAACACTGCAAGCAAGTTGGAAAGCAGTTGCTGGAGACATGAGAGGCAGAGACAGCTTACTGGGGAGAAGCGGAGCCTGCTGTCAAGGCACGGACCTCAGGAAGAGCTGAGGAGCCTGATGGTGGTGTCTGATATCCTGCACTCTGTACCAAGGCTCCTGAAACATTGAGGGTGGTCTTAGGAGAAGGGTGCTGCAGTAAGCAAGTAACATTGGCCAGTGAAGAGTTTCACATGGCAGGGAAGCTGAACCCCAAGCTGACTGCTACAGGTGACAGCAGAGGAAGCATGTGAAGTGCATTGCCAGTAAGATCCACAGAGGAGACCTGCTAAGAACAACTCCAGCACTGCCCACAGCCTATTCCACACTCCTCCCCATTTTTCTCACTGAAGTGTATTGAGGAGTACTGGGTCAACCCCACATTGGACCCGGAGAGCAGACACAGGCGGATTATCAACTGGACCTGTTTCTGTTCATTCCAGAACATTATTATTTTTATATGCAAAGTTATTCTAACACCCTAGTTGTTACAGGAGGAAGTATATGGGGAATTCTCTCTGAACAGTACTTGGCTAATAAGAAGGAATGTTCTAAGAAACCAACCACTTTGTGCCCTACGTAGCGGCGATGCTATTCATCAAGTTATTTCTCTGTATTTAATAAGCTCAAACAGCAGCTTAAAGGCACAAAAACAAATCTTTCTATCTGAGCTCCTCCTTCTGGCTCTAGATGAGGAAGACCCACTCTTGTGAGTAGCTGCTTTCGGGCCCCCTGTTATAATCTATCAGCTATTA
This sequence comes from Eleutherodactylus coqui, assembly GCF_035609145.1. NCBI lineage: Eukaryota > Metazoa > Chordata > Amphibia > Anura > Eleutherodactylidae > Eleutherodactylus > Eleutherodactylus coqui. The sequence continues at coordinate 197,202,691 of NC_089843.1, read as the reverse complement.
GTGACTCTTTAGCTTTCAACTATCTTACTACCGTAGAGAGTGCCAACAGACAACCTCACTCTCCACATACTTTACAAATGTGTCACTCATCAATAAGACTTAAAGGGGTTGTCCCGCGAAACAAAGTTGGGGTATACACTTCTGTATGGCCATATTAATGCACTTTGTAATGTACATTGTGCATTAATTATGAGCCATACAGAAGTTATTCACTTACCTGCTCCGTTGCTAGCGTCCCCGTCTCCATGGTGCCGTCTAATTTTCAGCGTCTAATCTCCCGATTAGACGCGCTTGCGCAGTCCGGTCTTCTCTGTGTTGAATGGGGCGCTCGTGCTGGAGAGCTGCTCCTCGTAGCTCCACCCCGTCACGTGTGCCGATTCCAGCCAATCAGGAGGCTGGAATCGGCAATGGAACGCACAGAAGACCTGCGGTCCACCGTGGGTGAAGATCCCGGCGGCCATCTTCGCAAGGTAAGTAAGAAGTCACCGGAGCGCGGGGATTCGGTAAGTACTACCCGTTGTTTTTTTTTTATCCCTGCATCGGGTTTGTCTCGCGCCGAACGGGGGGGCTATTGAAAAAAAAAAAAACCCGTTTCGGCGCGGGACAACCCCTTTAAATCCCATATCTGCCTGCACACCCTATACATATCTTACTAGATTTAAGGAGAGGAGAGCAAGTAAACCTTATTACCAAATAAATGCAAGGAAAAAAATTCATACTTAAAGTAATCACTTGCTTCACTAGTAGGTGCACATTATATATTGATTTAACTTTAAGTTGATTCCCTGACAAATTTGGTATTGGTTAATGTTGCGGACGTTTCGTAACATAACATAACATTAAATTGCTCTTATTTATTCAATTCGGATAGAGTTTGCATCAGATGCGCCACATTTTCTGGTATGTGTGCAGGGTATTGGATCTTATTGCTATCAATTTCTCCATAGTGGCTTGGGCATGAAGTTTATTGTGAGGTCACTCTCTTTGGGTGATGAATGGGTCTTCCAATTCTTGGCAATTAAATGTGCAGCTGACATAAGAACATGGGCTAGTATTTTTTTGATATCTATTTGGTAACTTTCTAGGCCTAGTAGAAGTAATGCTAATTCAGGTCTTATGGGCACCTGAGTGTTTGTTATCTTATTTAACATATCATAAACCCTCTCCAAGTAAGGTAGCACTCGGGGACACATGCTCTCCAGCATTGGTCGTCAACACTTAATCCTCTATTTTTAAGGACTCTCGGAGTACAATACCAGTGGGTAACTATTTTTGTGAATGTTTCAAGTATTGCTGCTCCTCTTGTAGCTCGTGAAGCCAACCTGACGGACGATTCCCAGTTATCCATAGAAAATGTCTTCCTGATCCTTTTCCCAATTCAGCAAGTGGATTTTTTGCTGAGTTCATAATTCCCTGTTAACCAATCATAGATATTAGTAAATGAGCAGTTTATTAAATCCACTTTCTGTAAATATTGTAGTACTAATCTAGGAATTCTATTTCACCCACTTTAGATGAATGTAATAAGGATTGGACCAGGAAATAGCACAATATTTCCCCCTCTCCAAATCCAAATTGGACCTGTAGATCTTGAAAGGATTTGACTCTATCATTTTCTATTAAGTCCTTAATGTAGGTGATCCCCTTGGTTTTCCAAGAGCTTGCTGATAGTCAACCACTGGTGTTAGTCGGTGGGATTAGATAGTTTGGTTCTCAAGGAAAGCATGCCAGGAGTCCAGGGAGGCTCGTATAATTGAAGGCAGTCCTGGATTAGTGGTTCTTAATGTCTATCCTTCTTGATAATGGCACAAAGAGGTCACCCATAACAATATTCGGAGGTTTGGGGCTTATTTTTGTGTTTTTTATTCCTCTCCACCCTAGGGCTGGTGTTATTGCCCCTTGTCTGGTTTGGTTTATGATTATGGCCTTGTAATAAGCTTCGAGTTTGGGAATTCCCACTCCCCTTTGCCTAATCTTAGTGACAGTATGTTTGTTGCAATTCTGTTTTTTTTTTTTGCACTGCCAAAGTTGGAAATTTGCCTTTGGAATTTGTTGAGCATTTGTTTAGGGACTATAACTGGCAGGGCCCTGAATACATACAAAATTTGGGGCAGAGTGATCATTTTACATATAGAGATGAGCGAGCATACTCACTAAGGCAAACTACTTGAGCGAGTAGTGCCTTATGTGAGTACCTGCCCGCTCGTCTCAAAAGATTCAGGTGCCGGCGGGGGGTGGCAGGGGAGAGCGGGGAGGAACAGGGGGGAGATCTCTCTCTCCCTCTCTCCGCCCCACTCCACCCTGCTCACTCCCGCAACTCACCGCTCTCCCCCGCCGCCACCCGAATCTTTTGAGACGAGCAGGCAGGTACTCACATAAGGCACTACTCGCTCGAGTAGTTTGCCTTAGTAAGTACCCTCGCTCATCTCTATTTATATACCATCATTCTGCCTAACCAAGATAGTCCTTGTGTTATATGGGAGTTAATGTCCTTTTGTATGGACTCTAGGAGGAGGGTGAAATTTTTTTCAACCAAAAGTTTTAGCGGAGAGGTTAGGATAACGCCTAAATATGTGATACATTCTGCCTGCCAGCTAAAAGGAAATTCTGTTTGTATTATTGATTTTAATTTTGTGGGAATGTTGTGATTTGTTTGTATTTAATTTGTGAAAGTATACTTTTCCAAGTTGTTTGATGGTTTGATATGCTTTTTTGGAGTGACGTTAGTGGCTTGGTTAAAGAAAGAATGATGTTGTCAGCAAAGAGGGCTATTTTATGCTGGTGAAGGCATGCGGCAATTCCCTTTTTCTCTGGGTTGATCCATAATGCTTCGGCTAGTGGTTTTACAGTTGTGAATAATAGTGGAGATAATGGGCAACCTTTCTATACACCATTTGTAATTTGGAAAGGTTTTGACAGGGTGCCATCCACAAAAACTCTCGCGGAAGGGTTGGCATATGAGGTTTTAATGATGTTTATAGAGTTTTCACTTAGTCCAAATTGCTTTAGAGTTAAGAAGGCATATTCCCAATGAAGGCAGTCAAATGCCTTCTCTGTATTCAAAGCTAGTAATATAGTTGGGGTTTGGGTTTTTTCGACAGTGTAGCAGGTCAATAATTCTCCAGGTCCCGTCCGAAGTCTGTGTACCCTTAACAAAGCCTACTTGGTCCGAATGATTTATGTTTGGTAGCATGTCGAGAAGTCTTTTAGCTAAGATTTTCGCTAAGATTTTTGCATTAGTGTTGAGCAAAGAAATCGGGTGGACGTTTTCGGGTGAGTGGGGGGTTTTACCTCAATTGGTAAGGGTTACTATTGTGGCCTGCATAAATTCCTATGGGAAGTGGCTAATACTGGAGACTGAATTAACTGCTCTTAATAAATGTGGGGAGAGTTGGGTTGAAAATTATTTGAAATACTTATTAGCGTAACTATCAGGTTCAGGCGCTTTGGGGGATTTTTAGTTTACTTATTGCCTCTACTATTTCCATTAGTGTTATCAGGGTTGCTAATCTCTCATCCTCTTCTCTAGATATTTTTGGGACGGGGATTTGTTGGAGGAAATCCAATATGTTTTGGTTAGTGGGTTGGGAAATGTTTGGGTCTTTTTTGAGATTATATAATTTTTCATAGTATTCCCTAAGTATGGTCGCCATTAGAGATGAGCGAACGTGTTCGTCCCAGCTTGATATTCGTGCGAATATTAGGGTGTTCGGGATGTTCGTTATTCGTAACGAACACCATGCGGTGTTCTGGTTACTTTCACTTCCTTCCCTGAGACGTTTGCGCGCTTTTCTGGCCAATTGAAAGACAGGGAAGGCATTACAACTTCCGCCTGCGTCGTTCAAGCCCTATACCACCCCCCTGCAGTGAGTGGCTGGGGAGATCAGGTGTCCGCCTAATATAAAAGTCGGCCCCTCCCGCGGCTCGCCTCAGATGCCTGGTGAGTTAGATGAGGGACAGTGCTGTTTGTACCGGAGCTGCTGTAGGGAAAGAATTGGTAGTTAGTGTAGGCTTCAAGACCCCCAAAGGTCCTTATTAGGGCCACTGATAGCTGTGTGTTGGCTGCTGTTAGCAGTGGCAATTTTTTTTCTTTCTCAAAATCGTCTCTGCAGAGCGTTGCACCCGGCATTAGGGACAGAAGTGTTGCATAGGCAGGGAGAGTGTTAGGAGTGAGTGTAGCCTTCAAGAACCTCAACGGTCCTTTCTAGGGCCATATTTAACCGTGTGCAGTACTGTGCTGGCTGCTGTTAGCTGTGCTGCATATGTTTTTTCTTCTCAAAATCGCCTCTGCAGAGCATTGCACCCTCCATTGATACTGCAGGGAAAGAATTGTGTAGGCAGGGCCACAACACAGTTATTATTCATTGAATATACGCAGTGCTGCCTTTTGGTTGAAAAAAACTGAAAATAATTGTATTTGTCCTGCCTCTGTCCGTCCTAAGGGCGGTGGACACGTGTCGGCTGCGTGTGCAACGTTTAAAAATCAGACGCACCCAGCTACGTTTTACTCCTGGCTTCGCCATTTGCTTTCCTTAATTGGGAAAAAAAATACCTGCTCTGCCAGAGTTAATAACTCTGCTACCCTCACGTTCTGTGACACATTAGCAGGGACACAGCACAGTTATTAAACTTCTCATGTTCATTGAATATACGCAGTGCTGCCTTTTGGTGGAAAAAAACTGAAAAAAAAACTATTTGCCTGCCTCTGTCCGTCCTAAGGGCTGTGGACATGTGTCGGCTGCGTGTGCAACGTTTAAAAATCAGACGCACCCAGCTACGTTTTACTCCTGGCTTCGCCATTTGCTTTCCTTAATTGGGAAAAAAAATACCTGCTCTGCCAGAGTTAATAACTCTGCTACCCTCACGTTCTGTGACACATTAGCAGGGACACAGCACAGTTATTAAACTTCTCATGTTCATTGAATATACGCAGTGCTGCCTTTTGGTGGAAAAAAACTGAAAAAAAAACTATTTGCCTGCCTCTGTCCGTCCTAAGGGCTGTGGACATGTGTCGGCTGCGTGTGCAACGTTTAAAAATCAGACGCACCCAGCTACGTTTTACTCCTGGCTTCGCCATTTGCTTTCCTTAATTGGGAAAAAAAATACCTGCTCTGCCAGAGTTAATAACTCTGCTACCCTCACGTTCTGTGACACATTAGCAGGGACACAGCACAGTTATTAAACTTAGATTATTCATTCACTAGAGGCAGTGGGGCCTTTCGTTTTCAAAAAAGGGAAAAAATTATATTTGGCTGCAGTCTTGCGCCAATTTATTTCCTGCCTGTGAAATCAAATCACTGGTAATACAGCATGCTGAGGGGTAGGGGTAGGCCTAGAGGACGTGGACGCGGCCGAGGACGCGGAGGGCCAAGTCAGGGTGTGGGCACAGGCCGAGCTCCTGATCCCGGTGTGTCGCAGCCGACTGCTGCGCGATTAGGAGAGAGGCACGTTTCTGGCGTCCCCACATTCATCGCCCAATTAATGGGTCCACGCGGGAGACGGTTATTAGAAAATGAGCAGTGTGAGCAGGTCCTGTCCTGGATGGCAGAAAGTGCTTCGAGCAACCTATCGTCAACACGCAGTTCTGCGCCGTCCACTGCTGCAAATCCGAATCCTCTGTCTGCTGCTCCTCCTTCCTCCCAGCCTCCTCACTCCACTACAATGACACCTGCTCAGGAGCAGGAACACTCCCAGGAACTGTTCTCGGGCCCCTGCTTAGATTGGGCAGCAGCGGTTCCTCTCCCACCAGAGGAGTTTATCGTCACTGATGCCCAACCATTCGAAAGTTCCCGGGGTCCGGGGGAAGAGGCTGGGGACTTACGCCAACTGTCTCAACAACTTTCTGTGGGTGAGGAGGACGATGACGATCAGACACAGTTGTCTTGCAGTGAGGTAGTAGTAAGGGCAGTAAGTCCGAGGGAGCAGCGCACAGAGGATTCGGAGGAAGAGCAGCAGGACGATGAGGTGACTGACCCCACCTGGTGTGCAACGCTTACTCAGGAGGACAGGTCTTCAGAGGGGGAGTCAAGGGCATCAGCAGGGCAGGTTGCAAGAGGCAGTGCGGTGGCCAGGGGTAGAGGCAGGGCCAGACCGAATAATCCACCAAGTGTTTCCCAAAGCGCCCCCTCGCGCCATGCCACCCTGCAGAGGCCGAGGTGCTCTAAGGTCTGGCAGTTTTTCACAGAGACGCCTGTCGACCGACGAACAGTGGTGTGCAACCTTTGTTGCGCAAAGCTCAGCCGGGGAGCCAACACCAACAGCCTCACCACCACCACCATGCGCAGACATATGATGGCCAAGCACCCCACAAGGTGGGACGAAGGCCGTTCAGCGCCTCCGGTTTGCACCCCTGCCTCTCCCCCTGTGCCCCAACCTGCCACTGAGATGCAACCCCCCTCTCAGGACACAGGCACTACCGCCTCATGGCCTGCACCCACACCCTCATCTCCGCTGTCCTCGGCCCCATCCATCAGTGTAGTTCAGCGCACCGTCCAGCCGTCGCTTGCGCAAGTGTTCGAGCGCAAGCGCAAGTACGCCACCACGCACCCGCACGCTCAAACGTTAACCGTCCGCATAGCAAAATTCATCAGCCTTGAGATGCTGCCGTATAGGGTTGTGGAAACTGAGTCCTTCAAAAGTATCATGCAGGCGGCGGCCCCGCGCTACTCAGTTCCCAGTCGCCACTACTTTTCCCGATGTGCCGTCCCAGCCCTGCACGACCACATCTCCCGCAACATTGTACGCGCCCTCACCAACGCGGTTACTGCCACGGTCCACTTAACAACGGACACGTGGACAAGCACAGGCGGGCAGGGCCACTACATCTCCCTGATGGCACATTGGGTGAATTTAGTGGAGGCTGGGACAGAGTCAGAGCCTGGGACCGCTCACGTCCTACCCACCCCCAGAATTGCGGGCCCCAGGTCGGTGCTGGTATCTGCGGAGGTGTATGCTTCCTCCACTAAAGCACCCTCCTCCTCCTCCTCCTCCTCTGTCTCGCAATCAAGATGTGTTAGCAGCAGCATGTCGCCAGCAGTCGGTGTCGCGCGGTGTGGCAGCACAGCGGTGGGCAAGCGTCAGCAGGCCGTGCTGAAACTACTCAGCTTAGGCGATAAGAGGCACACGGCCCACGAACTGCTGCAGGGTCTGACACAGCAGACCGACCGCTGGCTTGCGCCGCTGAGCCTCCAACCGGGCATGGTCGTGTGTGACAACGGCCGTAACCTGGTGGCGGCTGTGCAGCTCGGCAGCCTCACGCACGTGCCATGCCTGGCCCACGTCTTTAATTTGGTGGTTCAGCGCTTTCTGAAAAGCTACCCACGCTTGTCAGACCTGCTCGTAAAGGCGCGCCGGCTCTGCGCACATTTCCGCAAGTCCCACACGGACGCTGCCACCCTGCGTACCCTGCAACATCACTTTAAGCTGCCAGTGCACCGACTGCTGTGCGACGTGCCCACACGGTGGAACTCTACGCTCCACATGTTGGCCAGGCTCTATGAACAACGTAGAGCTATAGTCGAATACCAACTCCAACATGGGCGGCGCAGTGGGAGTCAGCCTCCTCAATTCCTTTCAGAAGAGTGGGCCTGGTTGGCAGACATCTGCCATGTCCTTGGTAATTTTGAGGAGTCTACCCAGGTGGTGAGCGGCGATGCTACAATCATTAGCGTCACCATTCCTCTGCTATGCATCTTGAGAAATTCCCTGCAAACCATAAAGGCAGCTGCTTTGCGCTCGGAAACGGGGGTGGGGGAAGACAGTATGCCGCTGGATAGTCAGGGCACCCTCATGTCTTTATCCGACAGCGCTAGTGGCAGAAGGCGCAGTACCGAGGGCAAGGTAGCAGGGGAGGTGCGGAGATCGAGCAGCATGTACATCCCAGGCAGTGCAACAGTCTTTAAGGGCCTGGCCAGCTTTATGGCTCCCCACCAAGACTGTGTCACCGCTCCCCAGTCAAGGCTGAGTCGGCGGGAGCACTGTAAAAGGATGGTGAGGGAGTACGTAGCCGATCGCACGACCATCCTCGGTGACGCCTCTGCCCCCTACAACTACTGGGTGTCGAAGCTGGACACGTGGCCTGAACTAGCGCTGTATGCCCTGGAGGTGCTTGCTTGTCCTGCGGCTAGCGTCTTGTCGGAGAGGGTGTTTAGTGCGGCTGGGGGAATCATCACAGATAAGCGTAGCCGCTTGTCAACCAACAGTGCCGACAGGCTAACACTCATCAAGATGAACAAAGGCTGGATTTCCCCAGACTTCTGTTCTCCACCAGCGGACAGCAGCGATACGTAAGCAATACGTAGGCTGCACCCGCGGATGGAAGCTACGTTCTCTCTCACCATCCAAAACGGGGACATTTCTGCTTCATCAATCTGTGTCTAATATTCCTCCTCCTCCTCCTGCTCCTCCTCCTGAAACCTCACGTAATCACGCTGAACGGGCAATTTTTCTTAGGGCCACAAGGCTCACTCAAATAATTTTTCTGAACAATTTTTATAAGTTTCAATGCGCTTAAAAGCGTTGGAACTTTAACTTGAACCAATTTTTCGTTACACTGGGCTGCCTCCAGGCCTAGTTACCACTTAAGCCACATTAACCAAAGCGATTCACCTGCCATCTTGGTTGGGCATGGCCAATTTTTACTGAGGTACATTAGTACTGTTGGTACACCAATTTTTTGGGGCCCTCACCTACAGTGTAATCATAGTAATTTCTATGTTCTTCGCCTGCACTCATGGTACAGAAAGGTGTGTGGGGTTGGCCTACACTTTAGCTACATAAATGTAACTTGTGCCTTGGCTATACTAAGGCTACTGAAATGGAACTAAGACTGCGCTCCCACTATACTGCTGCTTCAGAATTGTTACTGGGGCCTGTCTTGAGTGCTACTATTGCTGACATGGAACGAAGACTGCGCTCCCGCTATACTGCTGCTTCGGAATTGTTACTGGGGCCTGTCTTGAGTGCTACTATTGCTGACATGGAACGAAGACTGCGCTCCTCCTATAATGCTGCTACTGATATGTTAGTGGGGCCTGTCCTAATGCTACGGCTGAAATGTTACGAATTCTGGGCTCTGCCTATACCGCTGCTAATGGTATGTCTCTGGGGTGTGGAAACAGAGGCTTCCCAAAGACATGATGGCGGCGAGGCCATTTCCCACCGACGCGGTTACTGTTAAGGTGCATATTACCACGGACACGTGGAGAGGACACGTAGTGCCTCAAAAACATCCCCCTCCTCCTCTAACAGGGAAAACATTCTTGGCAAATGCCTTTGCATTGGTTCGTCTGGTGGCAGTCCAAGAATTTCACCTTTACCGACACTACAAGAGAGCCCCCACACCATCCCCCCGCCACGGCCCACTTAATCCTGGCCGCATTCCGAAAACCAACAAAATACAACCGTGCTACTAGGTCCGCAGTCACCACCACATTACCACCAACGCGGTTACTGTTAAGGTGCATATTACCACGGACACGTGGAGAGGACACGTAGTGCCTCAAAAACATCCCCCTCCTCCTCCAACAGGGAAAACATTCTTGGCAAATGCCTTTGCATTGGTTCGTCTGGTGGCAGTCCAAGAATTTCACCTTTACCGACACTACAAGAGAGCCCCCACACCATCCCCCCGCCACGGCCCACTTAATCCTGGCCGCATTCCGAAAACCAACAAAATACAACCGTGCTACTAGGTCCGCAGTCACCACCACATTACCACCAACGCGGTTACTGTTAAGGTGCATATTACCACGGACACGTGGAGAGGACACGTAGTGCCTCAAAAACATCCCCCTCCTCCTCCAACAGGGAAAACATTCTTGGCAAATGCCTTTGCATTGGTTCGTCTGGTGGCAGTCCAAGAATTTCACCTTTACCGACACTACAAGAGAGCCCCCACACCATCCCCCCGCCACGGCCCACTTAATCCTGGCCGCATTCCGAAAACCAACAAAATACAACCGTGCTACTAGGTCCGCAGTCACCACCACATTACCACCAACGCGGTTACTGTTAAGGTGCATATTACCAGTCTGACTGGGGCATGCAGACACCTTGACAGAATGAATAGTGTGTGGCACATAGGTTCCCCATTGCTATGCCCACGTGTGCAGCTCCTGATGGCGGTGGCACAGGATTCTATTACTCATTGCTTCTGTACAGCATTGTGGGCTATCGCCACGCCCCTTTTAAAGAGGGTCGCTGCCTGGCCGTGCCAACCCTCTGCAGTGTGTGCCTGCGGTTCCTCCTCATGGCAGACGCACTTCTAAATAGACATGAGTGTGGCGTGGCATGAGGGCAGCTGAAGGCTGCGCAGGGACACTTTGGTGTGCGCTGTGTGGGGGAGGGGGGGCGGTTGGGCAGCATGTAACCCAGGAGAAGTGGCAGCGGAGTGTCATCCAGGCAGTGATTGTGCTTTGTTGTAGCTAGTGTGGTGCTTAGCAAAGGTATGCCATGCTAATGAGGGCTTTTCAGAAGTAAAAGTTGTTGGGGGGGGGGGGGCACTCTTGCCGGTATTGTGGCTTAATAGTGGGACCTGTGAACTTGAGATGCAGCCCAACATGTAGCCCCTCGCCTGCCCTATCCGTTGCTGTGTTGTTCCCTTCACTTTCTTGAATTGCCCAGATTTTCACACATGAAAACCTTAGCGAGCATCGGCGAAATACAAAAATGTTCTGGTCGCCCATTGACTTCAATGGGGTTCGTTGTTCGAAACGAACCCTCAAACATCGCGGGAAGTTCGTTCCGAATAACGAACACCCGAACATTTTGGTGTTCGCTCATCTCTAGTCGCCATCTGTTAAGGGTGAGATATCTTATGAACTTTTTGCCCGGTATCCCAGAGAAAGGAAATCTTCGTTCTAGCCTCCTTCCTTTTTTCCTGGTTTTCTAACCATTTGGATGGCTTGCCCAATGAAGCATACATATTGGTTCTCAATGTAATAGTTCCCAGCAAAAGAAACCAGATAATCTTGTAGATATGATACCTTTTAATGGTTAACAAAAATACATAATGTAATAGCAAGCTTGTGAACCTCTCAGGTTCTTTGTCAGGCTTAAAAGGAATAGATCTAAAAAGGCATGAATATTTATACACACTTATAACATACATACTTATGACAAGGCACAGACATGGATGTGATTGGTTTGCACTTAAAAGGAATACTGCAACAGAAAACAAACTTTTTTGACTAGGCACTGATAAGGGAGTGAAGGTTTTATGGTCCCTGAATTACTGTTGAGGAGGTTGTCAGACCAGGAATGCTGCAAGAGGTACACAAACATTGTTAGCTAGACACTGATAAGGGAGTGAAAGTTTTATGGTCCCTGAATTACTGTTGATGGGGGTTTTCACCAGGCCAGCAGTCTTATCTGTGCTATAGATGTCTCATACGTCCCATTCACCCATAAATCCTGCTAAATAATTTAACCCAGTATTCAGCGTGTCAAAAGTTGTTATCAATTTATAGTCCCAAATTCTTCTATGGTTTTGTGACTTGAAACCACCCTTCAATATCAAAACTCTCATATCCCCTATGTCATGTCCATGGTTAGAAAAGTTCTTGGCAACAGGTAATTCTCTTTTTCTCTCTCGGGGCTTAGCTGAAGGGAGGTGTGTGTGTGTGTGTGTGTGTGTGTGTGTGTATATATATATATATATATATATATATATATATATATATATATATAGGTGTGGCAGATGTAGCAGCAGGGAATTCTTTTAACTAGCAGGGATGATCCAGCAGATGTGTTCTTCATCCCCGCGGGGGACACAGCAACGGCTGAGAGATAAGTAAATTTTTTTTTTTATACAATTTTTCTTTTTCAAGGAAGGGCTTATATGTAAAGCCCTTCCCTGAAAAAGAATGTAGGGCTGACAGCAGCTCCATTGACAACAATGCGTGCATTCCCTATGGTGCACGCATGTCCTATCTTTGCAGGCACATGCCTGGACGTGTGAACACAGCATAGGGAATTCATTGTTGGAAATAGAAGCGTGTTTTTGTGCGTGCGTATGCACGCACAATAACACGCTGATGTCAAACCACCCGTAGCCTTAAAGGCATGCTCCATCTGTGCAGTCTATGGCTGCTTCCTTATGCACTTTACAGTATATGCACACAGAGGTCAGTTAAAGTTTCCTCAATATATACAAGAAGGTAAGGTAGATTCTTCTCAGTATACACAAATAGAGGTGATGGAGATTCTCTTCAGTATATGCACATAGAGATCAGGTAAATACTCCTCAGTATACAAATCATTTCCATAGGCTTTATGCTTTCTGAAAAAAGAACTATGTCATGTATTGTAGATTTTCACATTTTTTCATGCTTCAAATTGAATATTGAAGTAACGGCCCCTATACTTTTTCATTTTTATTTTTTTTTTGAATCAATAAGTTTTTTTTATTGGTCTTTGACAAAGGATTGATACAGTAAACATCTATAATTGTCTTTCAATACAACAACATGTTATACAAAAATTATAGTTTATAAAATCCTTATTAGATATGACATGTATCAATTAAACTGACCAATTATATACTTTTTTATTTTTGAATAAAACATGTATTGAATTTTTGCAAGATTAGTTTCTAAACCAAAAAAAAAAAGACAAAAGAAAAGGGAAGGAGAGAGAGTGTGTGTGTGTGTGTGTGTGGGGGGGGGGGGGGGATGAATAGGAAGGGATGAGAGGGAAGGGAAGGAGGGGAAGTGTTGGGGTAATGGGGTTGAGGGGGAAGAAAAACAAAATTAAGAAAGGATAAGCCAACAATTATAACTATAATCAGGTCTACATGGGAATTCCCTATTGTGGGATAAGGCGTAACCATGGGTTCCACGTCTCAGTGAATCTCGAGATTGCATTGTTTCTAAGGGCTATTATTTTTTCGTATATACTGTGTTCCGAAATCAGCTGTGAAAGTTCTATAGTATTAGGTGGCATTTCAGATCTCCATTTTTTTAGCTATTATAAATTTGGCTCCTAATAGAATATGTCCTATTAGCTTTTTCAGCAGAGGGTGGATCTTGCCGGGATCAAGTAGTAATATAGCTATCTTTGGGTTAAATGAGAGGTGAAGCCCAGACACTTCATGTATTAATTTGTACACCTCTTTCCAAAAGACAAGTAAATATGGGCATGACCAGAATGTGTGGATCAAGGATCCCCAACCACCACAGTTTCTCCAACATTGATCACTTGTGGATATCCCTCTCTTATTTAGCTGGCTTGGGGTTAAGTACCAACCTGTCAGTACTTTCAGGTGAGTTTTAATCAGATTAGCTCCCTGAGAGGCGTGCCCCGCCCATCTGAAAGCTTTGAGCCACTGATCTATAGATATTTCTTGACCCGGATCTTTCTCCCAGTTTAGCAAGTGGCATTTTTTTGTGGGTCTCAAGAAGCCTGTAAAATTGTCATAGAATGACCATGTTGTCATTTTAGTGTGTGCTTGGTTAAGAATTGAGTAGGCTATCTCTGGAATTTTTATATTTTGAAGACTTTGTGTGCGTAGGAAAGAACATATTTGCGTATATTTATATATTTCAGACTTTGTCAGATGGAATTTGGACATAAGCAAATGAAAGGGTAGAAGACCCTCTGTTGAGCTAAGGTCTGAAATAAATCTGATCCCTTTGTGTGTCCAAGAGTTTAGTTGGAGGTCGGGTATAAAGTATTCCAAGATTCTAATAGGAATATTGTAGAGTGTCTGAGAAGAACTTTTTTCCGTGTTTTGGATTAAATCGTTCCAAGCTTCTAACAAAGCTTGCATATGTGGAGAGAGATTAGAGATATTTAGATATCTCAGAAGTGCAGGAGAAGATGAGGCAACAGCAGAGACGTAAAGAAGAAGTTTAGTGGTTTCTTTTTATTATATTCTGTCTCTATTGAAGGCCACCCTATCTTTGTACTATGTTATATCCACAAGAGCAAATGGCTTAGTATAGTAGATTTACGGTAGGATTCCAGGTTGGGGAGGCCCAGTCCTCCTTGGTATCTATATAACAATAGAATAGATAGCGCTATTCTAGGTTTTTTGTTTTGCCATATATAGTTAAAGAGTTGTCTTTGGAATCCTGCGATAGTTTGTCTCGGAATTTGTATGGAAAGGGTACGGAAGAAGTGAAGAATTTTAGGTAATATTATCATCTTATATATGACAACCCGACCCATCCAAGAAATAGGGCGAACGCTGAAGGAATCTATTTCTTTCTGAAGGTCGGAAAGAAGTGGGGGAAAATTTACCGATATTAGGTCAGAGATGGGAAAGCATAGATTTATACCTAAATAAGGAATGCTTTTTGTTTGCCACTGAAATAGAAATTATCTTTTTATTTCTTGTTTAAGTTCTTTTGTAACGAAGATACCTAAAATTTGTGATTTAGTTATGTTTAGTTTATAAAAGGACAGAACAGCCTATCGTACTTTAGCTAGATTTGCTGAAATAAGGGACCCAAGTAGGTTTGTGAGTGTAAGTAAGATATCATCAGCGAATAAACTTATTTTGTGTTGTCGGAGTCCAGCGTTTATACCCAGTATGTCTGGGTTATTCCTTATGTGTTCAGCTAGAGGTTCCATAACCAGTGTAAACAATAAAGGTGACAGAGGGCATCCTTGGCGGGTGCCATTGGTTATGGACAAGGAATTGGATAATGAACCATCGACTAGTACTTTAGCTGATGGGGACGTATATAGCGAGCCTATAGCTTTAAGAATATTACCACAGAAACCAAACTTGTTTAAGGTAGAGAAAGCAAATTCCCAGTGGAGACGATCGAAAGTTTTTTCAGCATTGAGGGCTACCAAAATTGTTGGGGAGCGCGTTTTTTGGTTTTATATAAAAGGTTAAGAACTTTCCTAGTCCCATCTGAGGCCTCTCTCCCTTTTGTGAAGCCCACTTGATCCGAGTGTATGATCTCGGGTAGAATTTTTAGAAGTCTAAGACCGGTGGTCTTTGCATAAATTTTAGTATCGCAGTTTAGGAGAGATATAGGCCTGAAATTAGATGGTGTAGTGGGATCTTTACCCGGTTTCGGAATTGCTACGATTGTGGCCTCTAAAATCTCTGGAGGAAAAGAACATTGTTCAATACCTTGATTAAAGGCCATTGACATGTGTGGGGCTAGAGGGGTGGCAAAGAGTTTATAATAGTCATTAGAGAATCCATCCGGTCCTGGAGCTTTTTGGGTTTTAAAGATTTGATGTATCTACAACCTCCCTAGGTGATATTGAGATGTTTAAACAGTTGAGATGGTTCTTTGAGAGAGAAGGTAACTTTACTTCTTTTAGAAAATTGTCTATTAATTGAGGTGATGGTTGGGGCGTATTTTTGTTGTCCTTTAAATTGTATAGCTTATTGGCGGAAGGCTTCTGTAATTTGAGAAGGGTGGTAGAGTTTTAATTTCTGGTTATGTAGATCTGTAATGTAAGGGATCGAGGTTTTTTGTATTCTTTTTTTTACAAATTTAGCCATCAGTCGTGATGGTTTGTTGTTTGATACATAGAAATTTGATCGCGAAGATCTCCTTTCCCTATCGTAATTGTCTCCTAGTCGAGTTCTAAGCTTTTGTCTTAAATTAAAGAGCTGATTATGCAGTGTTTCAGAAGGGGAGGCGCACAGTTGGTTTTCTATGTTAGATATTTGTGTTGGAAGTATATTGAGCTGTTTAGTTTTTTCTTTTTTATGATAGGCGCTGATTTTAATAAGAACCCCTCTGATAAAAGCTTTATGAGCGTTCCATATAGTGAGTGGGAACACTTCAGGGGAAGCGTTCATTCCAATCCAGTGACACCTCCATCACAAAATTGTCAGGAGCCGCAAACATGGGCATAAAGGGGACTCAGGTGCCAGCCCAGCACTTCTACACATCTCCACAATGCAGCAATACTCTGTGTGGGAAGCACGTGAGCGAGCCCAGGGTCAGGCTCGGTCCCAGCCTCTAACTTGTGTGACCCAAGGTGCCGCGAGTCACTTAGCAATGGGAAATCCATGTGTATCCCCACACAATTCATTCTGTGTAGGTGTTAGATAGCTCAACACCGCAATGGAAAGTCTTTGAGTGCCAGGGGCTGTCGGTGCACAAAGATGGTATTACACAAGAAGAAATCAGGGTGCTCAAAGGAGGGTAGAGTTACATCCCCCTAAGGACCTTGGCCCACATTTCTACCCTAGTCAGTCAGTGTATTTGCGCCAGACAGGTAAAGCAACGCAATGAGAAGTCTTTGTGCACTCACAGCATAAGCGAGCCCAAGGAACTCAAGCATTGTATTACACATGAGGAAATCAGAGTGCCCAAAAATGGCAGAGTTTGACCCTGCGAAGGGCCTCGGCCTACTTTTCTGCCCTAGTCAGTCAGTGTATTAGTGTCAGACAGGTAAAACACCGCTATGGGAAGTCTTTGTGCACTCACAGCATAGGCGAGCCAAAGGAACCCAAGGAAAGTATTAAACATAAAGCAATTACAGGGCCCAAACATGGCAGACTTTCACTCTGCCGAGGACCTCGGCCTCTGCACACACCCTCAGCAATCGTGGGCATAAAGCAGACTCCGATGCTAGTACAGCAGTGAACATCTCATTTAATTAGTTGCGGTTGCTTTCATCGCTTCAAAGACTGGATTAACCAGGACCAAGTTCCACAGGCCCAACCTGTTGCAGTTGCATTTCCCCCAGGACCTCGGCCTCTGCACACACCCTCAGCAATGGTGGGCATAAAGTGGACACTGATGCTAGTGCAGCTGTGAACGTCTCAGGAATGCAGTAACGCTCCTTTTGTTTGGCCCAAACCAGTGCCGCAGATAACTGTGGTAACACAAGAGAAAATACATGTTGCCCAGTGATGATCCCCTGACCCCAAGCAGGAGGAGGAGGTGACATTACAAGGCCAAGAGACCATGACCAGGACCCGCTATAGTCTATGTGGGAAGTATGTGAGCAAGCCCTGGGTCAGGCTCGGTCCCAGCCTCCACCTTGAGTGACCCAAGGTGCCCAGAGTTACATAGCAATGGGAAATCCACGTGTCCCCACACAATTCATTCTGTGTAGGTGTCAGATAGCTCAATCAGCACAGCAAGGGGAAAGCCATCTGCACTCTGCACCCTACCCAAGTAAGTCAGTGTATTTTTGCCAAAAAGGTAAAACACCGCGATGGGAAGTCTTTGTGCACCCACAGTATAGGTAAACTCCTGTAACATTTCTGTAGTAAAAGTATAGGCAGACCCCAGTAACATTTCTGGGGTAAAAATATAGGCAGACCCCTGTAACATTTCTGTAGCAGAAGTATAGGCAGACCCATGTAACATTTCTGTAGCAGAAGTATGGGCAGACCCCAGTAACATTTCTGTAGCAAGAGTATAGGCGAACCCCTGAAACATTGGTGTACCATGAGTGTAGGCAAAGGCTGGAAAAATTAGTTAGATAACAGTATAGGCAAGGGACAGAAAAATTAGTGTACCAAGAGTACAAGTGAACCCCTGAAAAATTGCTCAACCGAGAGGACTGGTGAAACCCATAAATATTTTTTAAAGATACAGCTCGCTGTTGCTTAATTTGTAACGGAGCCTGGAGGCAGCCCTGTGAAAAAAATTCCTTTCTGTTAAAGTATCAATACTTTTGAAACTTTGAAAAAATGATAAAAAGTTGTAAGCAGAGCCTATTGGGCCGCAGAAAAATTGGCAGTTCAGCGTGATGACAGGCTGTTTTTGGAGGAGGAGGACTAATTATATCCGAGAATGATTGACAAAGCTAATTCCCCCTTTTTTTCCAGTGATAGAAAATGTTTTTTTCTCCAGTTGCAGCGAAAAGAATCTTTAGGTTCCGTTGCTCTCCGCCGGTGGAGAAAAGAAGTCTGGGGAAATCCAGCCTTTGTTCATCTTTATGAGTGTAAGTATGTTGGCACTGGCAGTTGACAGGAGGGTACGCTTATCCGTGATTATTCCCCCAGCTGCACTAAACACCCTCTCTGACAAGACTCTAGCGGCAGGGCAAGCCAGCACCTCCAGGGCGTATAGCACAAGTTCGTGCCACGTTACCAGCTTTGACACCCAATAGTTGTGTGGAGCAGAGGCATCATGGAGGGTAGTGGTACGATTGGCTACATACTCCCTCACCATCTTTTTACAGTGCTCCCTCCGACTCAGCCCTGACTGGGGAGTGGTGACCTAGTCTTGCTGGGGAACCATAAAGCTGGCAAAGACCTTGGAGAGTGTTCCCCTGCCTGCACTGTACATGCTGCCTGATCTCCCCACCTCCCCTGCTACTTGGCCCTCAGAACTGCGTCTTCTGCCACTAGCGCTGTCAGATGGGAAGTTTAGCATCACTTTTTCCATCAGGGCCCTGTGGTATTGCATCACTCTCGTACTCCTTTCTTCTTTGGGAATGAGAGTGGAAAGGTTCTCCTTATACCGTGGGTTGAGAAGGGTGCACACCCAGTAATCCGTGTTGGCCAGAATGCGTCTAACACAAGGGTCACGAGAAAGGCAGCCTAACATGAAGTCAGCCATGTGTGTCAGGGTACCAGTACGCAACACATCGCTGTCCTCACTAGGAAGATGACTTTCAGGATCCTCCTCCTCCTCCACAGCCCATACACGCTGAACAGATGAGAGGCAAGCAGCATGGGTACCCTCTACAGTGTGCCCAGCTGTCTCTTCCCCCTCCTCCTCCTCCTACTCCACCCCCTCCTCCTCCTCCTCCTCCTCCTCCTCCTCCTCCAAAACGCGCTTAGATATAGACATGAGAGTCGTCTGGCTATCAAGCGACATACTGTCATCCACCGTTTCTTGTTCCAACCGCATAGCGTCTGCCTTTATGCTTTGCAGCGAACTTCTCAGCAGGCAAAGCAGCGGGATGGTAACGCTAAAGATTGCAGCATCGCCGCTCACCATCTGAGTAGACTCCTCAAAGTTTCCGAGGACCTCGCATATATCTGCCATCCAGGCCCAATCCTCGGTAAAGAATTGGGGAGGCTGACTACCACTAAGCCGCCCATGTTTGAGTTGGTATTCCACTATTGTTCTACACTGCTCATACCGCCTGGCCAACATGTGAAGCGTAGAATTCCACCGTGTGGGCACGTCGCACAACAGTCGCTGCTCTGGCAGGTGAATCCAATGTTGCAGGGTCCTCAGGGTGGTGGACTTGCGGAAATGTGCGCAGGTGCGGCGCACCTTGCCAAGCAGGTCAGACAAGTGTGGGTAGTTTTTCAGAAACCACTGAACCACCAGATTGAAGACATGGGCCAGGCATGGCACGTGTGTGAGGCTGCCGAGCTGCAGAGCCGCCACCAGGTTACGGCCATTGTAACACACGACCATGCCCGGTTGGAGGCTCAGCGGCGAAAGCCAGAGGCCGGTCTGCTCTGTTAGACCCTGCAACAGTTCGGGGGCCATGTGCCTCTTGTCATCTAAGCTGATTAGTTTCAGCATGGCCTGCTGACGCTTGCCCACCGCTGTGCTGCCGCGCCACGCAATACCGACTGCTGGCGACGTGCTGCTCACACTTCTTAATTGAGAGGTAGAGATTGCGTAGGAGGAGGAGGGGGGGGGAAGGGTTTGGAGGAGGTGGCATAAAACGCCGCAGATACCAGCACTGAGGTAGGACCCGCTATTCTGGGTGTGAGTAGGACGTGAGCGTCCCCAGGCTCTGACTCGGTCCCAGCCTCCACCAAATTCACCCAATGTGCAGTCAGGGAGATATAGTGTCCCTGCCTGCTAGTACTTGTTCACGTGTACGTGGTTAAGTGAACCTTCCCAGTAACCGCGTTGGTGAGGGCACGATTAATGTTGCGGGAGATGTGCTGGTGTAGTGCTGGGACGGCACACCGGGAAAAATAGTGGCGACTGGGGACCGAGTAGCGTGGGACCGCCGCCGCCATCATGTTTTTGAAAGCCTCCATTTCCACAAGCCTGTACAGGAGCATCTCCAGGCTGATTAATTTGGCAATATGCACATTTAAAGCTTGTGCGTGCGGGTGCGTGGTGGCGTATTTGCGCTTTCGCTCCAACGCTTGTGTTAGCGACAGCTGAATGCTGCACTGAGAGACATTGCTGGATGGGGTGGAGGACAGTGGAGGTGAGGGTGTGTGGTGAAGGCCGGGAGGCGCTGGTGCCTGTGTCCTGAGAAGGGTATTGGATCTGTGTGGCAGGTTGGGGCACAGGGGAAGAGGCAGTGGTGTGACCTGGAGGCGGTGAACGGCCTTCGTCCCACCTTGTGGGGTGCTTGGCCATCATATGCCTGTGCATGCTGGTGGTGATGGGGCTGGTAGTGGTTCTACCCGGCTGATCTTGGTGCGACACGGGTTGCACACCACTGTTCGTTGGTCATCCGCGCTCTCACTGAAAAACATCCACACCTTTAAACACCTAGCCCTCTGCACAGAGGCTTGCCGCGAGGGGCTGCTTTGGAAAACAGTCGGGGGATTCTTCGCTCTGGCCCTGCCTCTACCCCTGGCCACTCCACTGCCTCTTCCAACCTGTCCTGCTGCTGCACTTGCCTCCCCCTCTGAAGCCCTGTCCTCAGTAGGCTTAGCAAGCCAGGTGGGGTCAGTCACCTCATTGTCCAGCTGCTCTTCCTCCGAATCCTCTGTGCTTTCCTCCCTCGGACTTACTGCCCCTACTACTACCTCACTGACAGACAACTGTGTCTCATCATCATCACCCTCCTCACCCACTAAAAGCTCTTGAGACAGTTGGACAGTTGCCGGCAGTCCCCAGCCTCATCACCCGGACTCTGGGAACTTTCCAAAGGTTGGGCATCGGTCACGACAAACTCCTCAGGTGAGAGAGGAACCAGTTTTTCCCACTCATGACAGCGATCCGAGAACAGTTCCTGCTCAGAATATGTCATTTTCATGGAGTGAGGAGGCTTGGAGGAAGAAGGAGCAGCAGCCAGAGGATTCAGAGTTGCAGTCCCTAAGACAGGAGTAGTGGACTGCGTAGAGACTGGGTGGTCGATACATTGCTGAATGCATTTTCTGCCATCCATGACAGGACCTGCTCACACTGCTCTGTTTGTAATAAAGGTCTACCACGCTGACCCTTAAATTGTGATATGAAGCTGGGGACCCCAGAAACTTGCCTTTCTCCTAATCCCGCAGAAGCCGGCTGTGATTCACCTGGACCAGGAACTTGGCCTGTGCTCACACCCTCACTTAGACGTCCGCGTCTACGTCCACGTCCTCGACCCTTACCCCTACTCCTCATCATGGCGGATTAAGAATTAGAGCAGGGCCCAAATAAATTACCCCACTATACAGCACTGACAACTGTGGCTTAATTTACCGCACACAGAGACTTGTAGATAACGGAGGCTCTATGCTGTGACTTGAAAAAAGTACCCGCTGTTTTGCGCTGATACCTAGGGGTGATTTACTGCTCACAGAGACTTGTAGATAATAGAGGCTGTGTGGAGTGGGAGAAGACTCTAAAGCCAGTGGATAGTGCTGGTAACTGCGGCTATCTCAACCCCACCAACAGAAATGGTATTGTGAGATGCTCTGAACAGCGGCAGAGCTGAAATACTTTGCAGTGATATTACAGTACTGTTTAGCGGTGAGATCGCTGTCTAATTCACTGCAGACAGAGAATGGTATAAATGAGGTAGTTTGCAGCAGTCTAGGAATTATTTGAGTGCACTTTCCTGGTGAGAGTAGTATTGTACGGCACTGCAGCTAGAAAAACGTATTACTGAAAGGCTGCAAAAAGGCTTAGCTGCGTTATACAAAAATGGAAGCACTACTACTACTCCCAGCAGGCCCCAAGTAAAATGCACACAGTCAGATGTAGCCCTAAGAAGGACCATTGGGGTTCTTGAAGACAGGACCTATGCTAACACTTTCCCTATATCAGCAGCACTTTCCCTATACGCTGTATAATAGACTGCAGACTGAGAACGCTATAGCTGAAATGGCCTGCACAGCCCGAGATGAAAAAAAGAAAATTGTGCACTACTGCTCCCAGCCAGCCACAACAGTAATGCACACGGTCAGATGTGGCCCCAAGAAGGACCGTTGGGGTTCTTGAAGACAGGACCTACGCTAACACTTTCCCTATATCAGCAGCAGCACTTTCCCTAACCTCCTGCCAGTGTGTGTCTGAGGCGAGCCGTGGGTGGGACCGCTTTAAGTACTCAGCGGTCACTTGATCTCGCCAGCCACTCACTGCTGGGGGGTGGGATAGTGCTGGCACGTGGCAGGAGGAAGTGGTAATGCCTTCCCCGCATGTCTATTGGCTAGAAAATAGCACTAAACAAGCGGGGAAGGAAATGGAATTGACTTGAGTACCGCGTGGTGTTCGACTCGAGTAACAAGCATCTCGCATCTCGAGTACCCTAATGCTGGAATGAGCATCAAGCTGGGACGAGTGTGCTCGCTCATCTCTAACCATGTCCTTAATGAAGGATTCTGGAGCTGATTATGATGATGAGGGTAAAGAGGATATATATTCTTTCAGAAAGGATGTTTGAATTTTAGGAAAATCTGTGTCCTCTATTCTTGGACGTTGTTTAATTGGGCTTATTGTGAGAGATAGATCCTGTGCTCTATGTGGAGAAGAAGCCGGCGCCATTTTATAGGTAGGCTGGGTGGGTGTGTTATGTTTTTTTTTCTCCGGACTTAATTGGGAGAACTGCAGGCTCACTCACCCTGCCTTGAATAGAACGCTCCGGTGAGGACCTGTCCGCTGCTGCTGGGGACGCTGAGCCTTCTCCTCTGCTCTCTGCACTTGAGGCGGGAGAAGACTGGGATCTTGCTGCAGGAGCGTGCCAGGCCGCCGGCGCCGTGAAGAAGGCATCCAGCCGCTTAGGTTGAGGACGTGAGGCTCTGCGTCGGGACATCCCCGAGGGTTAAGGAGTCTCAGCGAGTGAAGTTGCCAGAAAGGAGACCTCAGAGTTAGCGTTGGAGTCGCTTCTAGGTAGGATCCTAAGCGGAGCTAGGAGAGTACGCTGCCATCTTAGAGCTCGTACAGGCCAAGCCCCCGACCCCTAGACTTTTTCTATTTTTGACCTAATGAATGGTTGTGGCAAATTTTACGTTGTTCGGTACAGATATGTTATTTGTTACTTTAAATCGGGATCACTTACTTTGGTGCTTAGAATTGAATAATCAAGTGGTGGCTGCTTTACATTTCAAATGTAGGATCTAAAAAATGGTCATGCCAAATTTTAAAGTTAGAGAATTAGATTAGGAAAATAACATGGAGGGACACTTACTATTGTACCTAGTATTGAATCACAGGCCAACAAATTTTTCAGAATTTTCTGTTGCATGAGATTTTTTAACTGTTTCTAGGTACATTTTCAATGCTGATTTCAAATCTGTCATCAGTTTTTGCGTGGATGCTATAGTTTTCTTGCAATTTGATATTTTTTATTTTAGTCAGAAAATCTATGCTTTCCTATTTATTTATTTATTTCATCTTTCAGCTTCCCCTGACTACGTGCTACATTGTGACTTGTTTACAGTCAAGTAGAGAAGGTTAAATAGAGTGAAGGCCGAACCTCAGAAGAGAATAAGAACATGTCAATATGGCTTCATCAACTAGAGACAGATGTAAAGCCCTATTCACAGATGTGACTTAGTTAAAATCATAAATTTTATTAAGTTTATTAAAATCGCACTTGGGGCACAACAAAGACACAAAACAATTCCAAGTTGTAGAGGGTACGTCAACCACTTGTCAATCAAGAGGAGTGACGAGTGTCAGATTAAGCGACACAACTTGGAGTTAAATTGACACTCAACGTGTATGGACACGTGTTTTTTATATGTCGCACTCCAGATTGGGACTCAATTACACGGGAACAATTGAAAAAGTTCCGATGAAAGAACCATAGAAGGGTGTTTTTAATTATGGGTAGTATTCCCAATAACACCACTGGTTGGAGGTAATAGTCCCTTTAACACCAGTTGTTCTGTATATGAAAGGTCAGAACCAAAGATGTCATATCTAATATGGAGTGGTAGTTCTCAGGTTTAGAGAAGTGCTTAACCTAAGGAACTAGGTACTTCTGTCAGTACTTTCTACTTTCTGTGCTGGAAAAGACAGTATCCAGTTAGAGAAAGTAGTTTATTGGGGATCAATGCTCCTATTGATCAGTACTCCTACTCTCTACGCGTTTCACCACTATGTGTATGTGGATCTTCAGGAGACTTAGTACTTTGAAAATTGCAATAGTGTATAGCTTGAGTATCACTGCAGGATATAGGTCCCCAATGGGATATGAGCTCTTGGTGTTAGATTTGCGCTAATAGGGTTAAACCTTGAAGCCAACGCTGATAGAACGTGTTAATTCAAGGTTAATTGTTTTTGGTATTAAACCCTTATTCTTTATCTATCTCGGTGTATCTGGTTCTGTACATAATAGTACAGTCAGATGGACTGTTTTTGTGGAGATAAAGAACACACACTGGGCGCATAGTCTTGGGGCTGAAATTGGCTCTGAAATTGGTTAAACAGTACCCCAATATCAGATCTTGTGTTAAATAGAAGGCCGAACCTCAGAAGGGAATAAGAACATGTCAATCTCCGTTTGTAATATGGCTTCATCAACTAGAGACAGATGTGTGAATAAACCTGATGTCTTCTGTTGCATATGTGGATGCTACACACTTCCTTATCAGAGACGGAATATAACATCTTTTTTAAGACTTGCTTAAAAAACTTACTTCAAAATTCCTCTTGGTGACCAGGACAAGAAATGGGCTCCATATATTGTGTGAAGAAATGCTGCGTGACTGGACAAAAGGGTCTACCTTTTGGGGTTCCCATGATTTGGCGAAAACCCAAGGACCACGTTACTGACTGCTATTTTTGTCTTGTCAAGCGGTGTAGGGAACAAAAATCGTCATGCAATCACGTACCCGAATATACCTTTGGCAATAAGACCTGTAAAACTTGGTAAAAATCTCCCGCTTCCACTTTTCAAAGGCTTGGCAAGTGAAGGAGGTGAAGATAGTGAGGATGATGAGGACCATGATATGGTGGATGAAATGGTTCTAGAAAGAGAGGAATCCTCATCTGACACGGCACAGTCTTCATGTCCTCAAAAACTTAATAAACAAGAACTGAGTGACTTGAGTGCCAGATTTGGGCCTCTCCAAGCATTCTTCAGAGCTGTTAGCCTCAAGACTCCAGAGAAACATTTTCTACATCGTTCAGCAACAGTTTCTTAGTTCCGAAAGAGAGAGCAAGATTTTATTATATTCTTTTCAGAGGAAAAGGATTTTGTTTTTAGTCATGATATTCCAGGCCTTCTCCATGAATTAGGGATAAACCTGTACAGTGCAACAGAATGGCGATTGTTTCTTGATAGCTCCAAGCACAGCTTAAAGTGTGTTCTCTAGCACAATGGTAACGCCTACGGTTCACACTCTGTGAATTTGTGAGAAGAGTACAATGATGTCAGGAGAGTAATTGATCTACTAAAATATCATGAGCACAACAGGATTATTTGTGTGGATCTGAAAATGGTTAACTTTCTTCTTGGGCAACAAAAAATTTTTACCAAGTATCCGTGCTACATATGTATGTGGGATAGCAGAGCTCGAGAAAAACACTGGGTACAAAAGACGTGGCCATACTGTGAAACTTTAGAAGTCAGTCGAGACAGAATAATTTTCCCCCCACTCCACATCAAGCTTGGTCTGATGAAGCAGTTTGTGAGAGCATTGGATACATATGGCGATTGTTTCCAGTATATTGTTTCTGCACTTCCAGCTTTATCTTTTGAGAAAATTAAAGCAGGAGTGTTCAACGGTCCTTAAATTCGTGTTCTTCTACGTGATGAGAAATTTGTCAAGAAGGTGAATAGGAAGGAACAGGCAGCATGGATGTCTTTTGTAGAAGTTTTCTTGGTAACAAAAAAGCTAAGAATTTTGAAGAACCTATTGAAAAAATGTTAGTGGCCTTTTGTGAACTTGAATGCAACATGAGTGTTAAGCTGCATTTCCTTAACAGTTATCTTGATCAGTTCCCAGAATACCTTGGGGATGTTAGTGATGAGCAGGGAGAACACTTCCATCATGACTTGCATACAATAGATGAAAGATATCAAGGACGATGGGATAACAACATGATGGCAGACTACTGCTGGTCCATAAAACGTGATTGCCCTGAGCAAGTACATCAACGCAAAAGCTATACGCATACATTTCTGCCGGACTAGAACTAGTGCCGACTGTACTGGCTTGTCAGAAAGTTGTAGTTTATTACCCTACACATTTTGTAAATGATAAATACATTTGCATCATATCCACTAAGGTTTTTATTTCCCTATGTACAATGTACTTAATTGTGTCGAAAATTCCTTAAAGTGAAATATTTAAATCCTAAATTGCAAAAAAACTAGAGCTTATTGTAAAAAAGTAACTCCAGATTTGAAATCAGCATATTCAAATTATACTAAAACAAGTGTTCATATAAATGCAACAAAAAATTTGTTGGTCAGTGAATCAAGTTACAACCCTTTTACTTTTACTACTTAGGATCTAAAGAATAGTTATGGCAAATTTCAAGTTTGTGTGGTACAGATGTCTGTTATTAGTTACATTACATAGAGGCTCACTTACTTTTGCACTTAGCATTAAATAATAAAGTTGCAACCCCTATATTTTTCCTATTTAGGATCTAAAGAATGGTCGTGCCAAATTTTATGTTTGGTCAATAATGGAAAGTTAGAGAATTAGATTAGGTACATAACATAGGAGATCACTTACTTTTGTTCTAGAATTGAATAATCAAGTCGTGACCCTTTTACTTTATATACGACCCAAAAAATGGTCGTGCCAAATTTCAAGCTTGTATGACACTAGGAAGTTAGAGAATTAATGGCGAGTCAGTAAGTGAGTCAGTCAATCAGGCAGGTATAAGGTATACATCTCCCTGTATATAGTGATATTGACCATGCTGGAATAACCTGGGTATCTCCTGTATATTATTTTACATTTTATACAATTTTAAAAAAAGTGTCAGAAATCTGCATATGGTATTGTTTAAATCCACAACTGTTTTTTAATAGTGTATGCAGTTTCTTAGAAACACATGTGGTTTTTGAATACTGCATAGAGTTTTTTTGATGTGTTTCAAAAATGCAACAAACACCCTGAAAACAGCGTAGGGTCTGCAAACTAATTTTCACATAGTCAAGGAAATGAGTCATGTTTGGAGAGCTTATGCCAAGCTCATGTATGTAAGTTCATTTTGCAGCTGTATGCAGCATGGTTTAGATATGTGTACGGGTACAGGAGGAGGGGGGCCCGAGCTGAACTTTTGCACTCGGGCCCTTGAGCCTTTAGCTACACCCCTGGTATGTATCATGAACATGTTGGTGCCCCTGAGCTCAATCAGCTTGTCACTGCTGATTAGCTGCCTGATTCCACTCAAGGATTGGCAGCTAACAGTTTTGAGAGTGTTAATAGGGTCCACATCCTCACCAAAAGAGTCAACATCCCAAAATGGTTAGACTCCTGCTCAGTGGTAGTTTTAGCCCTGTTAGATTGATCAATATAATAAATAGATAAACATAAATAACATTTAATATATTATGAAATATTCCTACAGATGCTCAGAACTGTATTAAATGCCAAAGTGATGAATGGCCAAATGAGAAGAGAGACGAATGCCTGCCCAAAGTCCTGGAATTCATCTCCTACCAGAATGATACAATGGCTTCCATATTTTCTGGTGTCTCAGTCTTTGGATGTCTTGTGACCGGCTTCATGTTTAGAATATTTATTTCCCACCGGGACACTCCTATTGTTAAAGCTAATAACCGGAACCTGAGTTATCTCCTCCTGGTCTCCCTCATCCTCAGCTTCCTCTCCATTTTCTTGTTTCTTGGTTGTCCCACTGACATAACTTGTAGATTCCGGGAAACCAGTTTTGGGATTTTTTTCTCAGTAGCTGTCTCTTCACTTCTCGCCAAGACTGTTATGGTCTGTGTAGCTTTTAAGTCTACAAAGCCTGGAAGCCCCTGGAGAAAATGGCTGAATGTGAAGTTGCCCTATACCATAGTGCTGTTGTGTTCATCTATACAAGTTGTCATCTGTGTTATCTGGCTGTCTATTTCTCCTCCATTCCAGGACTTTGACACTCAGTCTTATCCTGGAAAGATCATCATTCAGTGTAATGAAGGCTCAGATGTTTGCTTCTACTGCATGTTGGGTTATATGGGGCTCCTGGCAGCGGTGAGCTTTGTTCTGGCTTTCATGGTGAGGACATTACCGGACACTTTTAATGAAGCCAAGTACATCACCTTCAGCATGCTGCTGTTCTGCAGTGTCTGGATCTCCATGATCCCAGCTTATCTGAGCACCAGAGGGAAATACATAGTAGTGGTGGAGATATTTGCAGTGATGACGTCCAGCATTGGACTTTTAGGTTGTGTGTTTTTCCCAAAATGATTTATTATCATGTTTAAATATGAAATGAATAGAAAAATTGATTTACTGGGAAAAAGGAAGTAATCTTGAAAAAATATGACCCCCTGATAATAAAGAGTAGTACAGCTTGAAAATATCTTGTCAGAGCGCCTACTTCTGGTAAAGTGACAGGTAATCCACCCACTAATCATATCTCCTCAACCCACCTTCTACTTGTAGAAATGTAAGTAGAGATACCTGTTACGTGTGCTGCTGTGATCCGTAGTTATAAGCTTCCTAGCAGCGCAGCCCTTACAGAGTTAATTGATTGACCTGGCTGGGTGTGGTACTTCTTGCTAGCCAATCTCCTGGGTCTGTGCTCACATATAAACCCAGCTTCTGGTTAGTCTCTGGCTGGGTCCCAGGGTGAGCAGTCATGTTACTTCTGTGTTCTGTAATTTGTTATCAGGTATGTGTAATTTGTTCCCACTCTGAACTGTGTTTGCAAGTAGGTCTGGATGTGTCTCTCTGCTTCCCCTAGACAGTTTGGACACCTATAGTCCTTGTCTGCAGCACATGCAGCTTCCTTTTCTTCCCCCTTTACAGGTGCAGCCTCCAAACATCTTATGTCTTACTCTGTGTGTCAGATGGTGGATCCCTGACACAGTTCCCTATGTCAGCTTGTATCTCCCCTGTATGAGGACACATGGACTTGCTGTGAGTTTTATCTGTGTGCATGTGAGTTCTGAGTGGAGTCTGTGTGGTTTCCACTATATGTTGTAGTCTGTTGTTAGCCTGTGCCTGTAAGCAGGTATCCTGTGCTCTATGCTGTTCCTGTTGCAGCTGGCTGTGTGATCTGTGCTCTGTCCTGTTCCTATTGCAGCTGGCTGTGTGATCTGTGCTCTGTCCTGTTCCTGTTGCACCTGGCTGTGTGATCTGTGCTCTGTCCTGTTCCTGTTTCACCTGGCTGTGTGATCTGTGCTCTGTCCTGTTCCTGTTGCAGCTGGCTGTGTGATCTGTGCGCTAACCTGTACCTGTTGCACCTGGCTGTGTGATCTGTGCTCTGTCTTATTCCTGTTGCAAATGGCTGTGTGATCTGTGCTCTGTCTTGTTCCTGTTGCAGTTGGCTGTGTGATCTGTGCTCTGTCTTGTTCCTGTTGCAGCTGGCTGTGTGATCTGTGCTCTGTCTTGTTCCTGTTGCAGCTGGCTGTGTGATCTGTGCTCTGTCTTGTTCCTGTTGCAGCTGGCTGTGTGATCTGTGCTCTGTCTTGTTCCTGTTGCAGCTGGCTGTGTGATCTGTGCTCTGTCTTGTTCCTGTTGCAGCTGGCTGTGTGAACTGTGTCCGTATCTTCTAGACTCCTGGTTAGTGAGGGACTAGCGGTATATAACCAGGAGCCGTGAAATTGGCCCGCTAGCTTCCGTGTTTTTTACGAAATGTCAACTAATACCTGCTATTTATATTCAGCTTATCTTCTGTTACTAGTGTTTGCATTGTAGCTGCTGTATGCTGTGTATTCTGTCTCTCTGTGTCCTGTTGTTCAGTCTTTGTCATGTGGCATGTGAATGCGTCCTCTTCTGGTGTGTGGCTCCTAGGATCATCTAGGGCTCAGATCTGAAGACTGCTGGGCCGCCCTTTACTGGGGTGGATCCCCCGCTTAGGTAGGGCCATGCTATCCTCCCATGTAGCACAGGGTCAGTTGCTTGAAACCCGTGTGACCCTAGTGCAACCTGTGTGCGTGCATCCATTCCCTTTTCGGGCATGATCATGTGGGCCTCGTGCTTAGTTTGCCCACACAATCGTAACAATACCATTAGGTACAGTTCATCAACCCACTCCATCCCTGGAGTAGTGAAGATCTAAACCTATGACTTAACAACATTCTCCTGAATCACTGAAGCCCTCCCTATTCTCTCTACCAACTTCAATTGTTATTATAGTAGCCACCATATAAAAATTCACACAGCACACTGTTACAAAGTTTTTAATTGAGCAATCACAAGTATACAACAGGCTCATAAAAGTGTGTGAAACTTCCCATTTTCTTTTGAGTAATACAGCAGCTAGAATTTGTAGGCAAACATCATTTTATATATATACTAGCTGATATACCTGGCTTCGCCCGAGTTAATTTGGTACTGGTGTTTATCCGGTGTTCACACGGAAAATCTTATGAAGTCGTGCTTACTTTAAAGATACCGGATCAATACAAGCTTGCTTAAAGATACCGGAAAAACATATGTTCACCATTTTGCATAATTCTCTGCGTTACCCAGGAAACCACGTGGAGGTAACCATGTGACGTTTACTTTATATAAAATGACATCAGGAAGTGAGAGAATTAGATTACGTACATAAAATTTGGACACTAATTCTTTTGTGCATAGAATTGAATAATCAAGTTGAGACCAATTAACTTTTCCTATTTATGACATAATCAATGCTTGTGCCAAATTTCCCGTTTCTATGACACCGGAAAGTGAAAAAATTACATTCCGCACGTAAAATTTGGACGCTAATTCTTTTGCGCTGGAATTGAATAATCGAGTTGGGACCTATGAACTTTTCCTATTTATGACATAATCAATGCTCATGCCAAATTTCACGTTTCTATGACACCGGAAAGTGAGAAAATTAGATTCCGTACGTAAAATTTTGGACGCTAATTCTTATGCGCATATAATTGAATAATCGAGTTGGGACACATTAACTTTTCCTATTGTCTTACTTGCTCAAGTTTTGGCAATTCTTTAACCTCATTAGCATACCAACTAAGCATACTGTCCGAGACAGTTTTCAAGGCAAGACAAATATAAAACACAAGTTTATTTACTCTTTAGTATATGTAAGTGAAATAGTTAATTAACATATAGGCATTGAGATCACATGGGTAACAAAGATAAGCATCAATACGTCACCGGATATTGTAGCATCACTCCGCAATCGGGGGATCTCCAGGTACGATTGGTAGGAGGAATCTGGGAATACGCCGATACGTCTACCGGCCACAACAACGAGTCCCAAAGCTCTGCTAAGGATTGTGTTCTTTTATACTACTTTTACATTACGTGGCATATCTGCTTCTGCGCAGTTATGGGTATATACGTCATTCTAATATGGCTATTCAGGTTCTAGGCATGCGTGATAGATGCTTGGCAACAAAATATATTAAATATTTTGTCCATGAAGTTATCGACATCTGCATTCTATTAGCTAGTTTATCGGAAGATTATGAGTCATTCTTGCTGTACCATACCATATATGTCCAAAATATTCTGCTTTTGAACAAATGTTAGCAGAACATTCAGACGGGTCATTAGTTCATTGAAGTTCTGGTTAACTCATACGGCAACTAGTTATTTGATTACCTTAATTTCCCTGCCTCTGACACAATCATCCAGTTCAATTGTATCCCATACGTGTCACAATCGGTCCTTAATCATTCACTATTTGCCGTATGATACCATTAAAACTTTTGGTTTTCTACAGAATACCTTATATGCCATGAAACAATTCCATAGCGATAAAAGTATTACAACTATGGCCAATACCAAAACAGGATGTATTAGCCAATTAAAGGGGTTCTGTCATTACAATCTGTATTTTTTTTCTCCAGTAAATCTGCCCCGCTGGCACAACCTGTGGTAAATAACACATATAAAACGTTTTTTTCAGTAGTTGTACTTACCTAGGCTCCATTTTTCACCTCCATGCTCTGTTTACATCTTCAGCCCCTCCTGCTAGGAGGTCATCTCCCAGCACCCCTTGCTGTGCTGACCACTTCCGCCCTCACAAAGCTACTTCCGCCCATCCAGTGCAGTGAATAGTCCTGCCTGCAGTCTACCAAAATCTGCTAGTGTTTCTCCCTTCCTCTGTCTCTGAACACCCAGAGTTTCCCAAGGGCCTCCAGATCTTCCCTGCAATCTCACAGTAGCCACTCACTGTAGTCACTCACTGTAGTCACTCACTGTAGTCACTCAAAGCAGTCACTCAAAGCAGTCACTCAAAGCAGTCACTCAAAGCAGTCACTCATAGCAGTCACTCACAGTAGTCACTCCACATGGTAAAAACAGGAATATTCCCCATGCAATGTATTGTATGAGTGTATGTATATATACATATATCTATGCGTATATGTATCAAGATGTGTGTGTATAGATATATGTGTGTGTGTGTGTGTGTGTGTGTGTGTGTGTGTGTATATATATATATATATATATATATATATATATACACATACATACACACACACACATATCATATGTATAGTAATATATCTACACACTGCATAGGACATGTACGTTCCACGCTTACACCCATGTGCGGCTGCCCTCAGAGAGACAAAAAAGTGCACAAAAGTGTGCGCAACTGCACTTACATCTGTATAAAGCTGGTCTTATTGTATGTATATATGTATGTCCTGTTGTACCGCCTCTAGCTTGGATACAAGATGTGATACAGGGGGCATGCAGGCTCTAGTACCCTGTTGTACTACCTCTAGCTTGGATACAAGATGTGATATAGGCGGGCATGCAGGCTCTAGTACCCTGTTGTACCACCTGTAGCTTAGATACAAGATGTGATACGGGGGGCATGGAGGCTCTAGTACCCTGTTGTACCACCTGTAGCTTAGATACAAGATGTGATACAGGGAGCATGGAGGCTCTAGGACCCTGTTGTACCGCCTCTAGCTTGAATACAAGATGTGATATGGGAAGGCATGGAGTCTCTAGTACCCTGTTGTACCACCTGTAGCTTAGATACAAGATGTG